>NC_080191.1:66963482-67264821 GCF_030028045.1 Hippopotamus amphibius kiboko
TTCTGCATACAGATCTTTTGCCTCCTTAGGCAGGTTTATTCCTAGGTATTTTATTCTTTTTGTTGCAATGGTGAATGGGAGAGTTTCCTTAATTTCTCTTTCTGCTCTTCTGTTGTTAGTGTATAGGAATGCAAGAGATTTCTGTGCATTAATTTTGTATCCTGCTACTTTACTAAACTCATCAATGAGTGCTAGCAGTTTTCTGGTAGAGTCTTTAGGGTTTTCTATATATAGTATCATGTCATCTGCAAAGAGTGATAATTTTACTTCTTCTTTTCCAATTTGGATTCCTTTAATTTCTTTTTCTTCTCTGATTGCTGTGGCTAACACTTCCAAAACTATGTTGAATAACAGTGGTGAGAGTGGACACCCTTGTCTTGTTCCTGTTCTTAGAGGGAATTCTTCCAGGAAATAAAATCAAGAATAAATGAATGGGACCTCATGAAACTTAAAAGCTTTTGCACAGCAAAAGAAACCATAAACAAGACTAAAAGGCAACCCTCAGAATGGGAAAAAATAATTGCCTATGAAACAACGGACAAAGGATTAACCTCCAAAATATACAAGCAGCTCAGGCAGCTTCATACCAAAAAAGCAAATAACCCAATCCACAAATGGGCAGAAGACCTAAATAGACATTTCTCCAAAGAAGACATACAGATGGCCAACAAACACATGAAAAGATGCTCAACATCACTCATCATCAGAGAAATGCAAGTCAAAGCCACAATGAGGTATCACCTCACACCAATCAGAATGGCCATCATCACAAAGTCTGGAAACAACAAATGTTGGAGAGGGTGTGGAGAAAAGGGAACTCTCCTGCACTGTTGGTGGGACTGTAAGTTGGTACAGCCACTATGGAAAACAATTTGGAGGTTCCTTAAAAAACTACAAATAGAACTACCATATGATCCAGTCATCCCACTCCTGGGCATATACCCAAAGAAAACCATAATCCCAAAAGAAACTTGTACCATAATGTTTATTGCAGCACTCTTTACAATAGCCAGGACATGGAAGCAACCGAAATGCCCATCAACAAATGAATGGATACAGAAGATGTGGCATATATACACAATGGAATATTACTCAGCTATAAAAAGGGATGAGATGGAGCTATATGTAATGAGGTGGATAGAACTACAATCTGTCATACAGAGTGAAGTAAGTCAGAAAGAGAAGGACAAATATTGTATGCTAACTCACATATACGGAATCTAAAAATGGTACTGATGAACTCAGTGACAAGAACAAGGAAGCAGATACAGAGAATGGACTGGAGAACTCGAGGTATGGGAGGGGGCGGGGGGTGAAGGGGAAACTGAGAAGAAGCGAGAGAGTAGCACAGACATATATATACTACCAACTGTAAAATAGTCAGTGGGAAGTTGTTGTATAACAAAGGGAGTCCAACTCGAGGATGGAAGATGCCTTAGAGGACTGGGGCAGGGAGGGTGGGGGGGACTCGAGGGGGGGGGCGTCAAGGAAGGGAGGGAATATGGGGATATGTGTATAAAAACAGTTGATTGAACCTGGTGTACCCCCAAAAAAATAAAATAAAATAATAAATAAATAAATAAATAAATAAATAAAACTATAGTTGTGGGAAGACATTCAGAAGTCTTTCTGAAACCTTGTAAAAAAAATATATATATATATATAATATACATTCTTTTTCAGATTCCTCTCCCATATATGTCATTACAAAATATTGAGCATAGTTTCCTGTTTTATACAGTATAGAAAACAAACTTATGGTTACCAAAGGGGACAGGTGGGGGGGAGGGATAAATTAGGAATTTGGGGTAACATAAACATGCTCCTCTTTGAGAGACAGTCTTGCCTTTCCTTGAGCTCAGCCTCAGCTCTAATGGCCATAATTGTAATAGTAATAATACCGGTTAGCATTTAGTGACTGCATATTATGCTCTAAACACTACAGAGATTAGCTCATTTAATCCCTCCTCCAGTTCAATGAGGCAGGAACCCATTTAACAAACGAGAAGAGTGAGGCATTGAGAGGTTACGTCGTTAGTACGCAGACCGGATGTAAAGGCACATCTGCTGGTAGACCTCACCTCATCTGAGCCTCTAGTTTTCCTGCCCTCAGCAGACAGCTTCCCTCCTGCCTGGGGATTTTCTAAATGCTGCTCCCTGTGTGCCCCATGGAGTTTCCCTGTCTCGCTGGAAGAATGAAGCCTGTGTGGATAGAAACTGCATCTTGTTCACCATGATCTCCCCTAAGCCTAGGGCTATACCTGGCATATAACAGACACTCAGTAAATACTTGATGAATTAATAAATTATACATTTTTAAATGTTGCCTCCATAGTTACTTATCTTAGCACTTTAAGCATTTTATTAGTCCCCCATGTTATGTACCTATGGCTAATTCAAATCCCAAAAGAATTATTTAGGACTCTGTGATACTAGAGTTCTCCCTCCAGGAAAGGGAAATGCACTACAGGAGGCTAAACGACTTAAAAATCATGTTTAAGATATCATCTGCCATGTTGCTTTTAGGGAAATATCATGCCTTTAGCTTTCTCCCAGATAGCTTCCCAGTGGAGATAGTGTAAGGGTATACTATTACCACTGTTCAAAATGTAGACAACGTGAGAGATGGAGGAACCACTTTCCCAACTCCTCAGAGTCGGTTATGGACCAGAGTAGAAAGGTGTGTGGCACAGGAGTTATGCCCCAAGCTGGGGCAGGGCAGGGGTAGTTTATTGCCTTGGGTGAAATCCCAGTTCTATTCCTCCTACCACCTGCATGACCTCAGTTACTAAACCCTTCTATGTTCTGGTTTCTCCAACTCTACAATAATAGTATCTTTCTCATAAAGTGTTGATTAAATGAGTTAACATATGTAAAGCAATTAGAACACAGTGTTTGGCACATAACAGTGCTTATTATTAGTTTTACCTAGAAAAGGTAACAAAATAGCTCATAAGTATCTAATACAAATATCACTATAGTACTTTGTGGCTAGAGTAAATAGAAATACTTTTTGGAATTTAACCAACTTATGAGTAATCTAGTAGTTGTGTGACCTCAGGATGGTTTCTTAAACTCTCTGAGACTGTTTGTTCATCCATAAAATGTATTCGACAATTTTCACCTTGAAGCAAAATCGAGAGTCCTAGAAATAAACATACAAACAACAAGCCTAGCTTTTAAGAGGTGCTGAGTAAGCAGCAGCTATTTTAGGCAAAGATGAAATTCTCAGCTACCTGAGAAGGCCATGTGGGCTCTGGAAAGCAAGACTGTGTCACTGGACACAGTGGCACAGGCAGGGCTGAAACTCAGGTCAGAGCAGGAGAGGTGGATTTGGCGGGACAGCCAGCACACAGTGGGATGAAAGTCATGAAAAGGAAGTGTGTGAATGAGCAGGGCAGAAACCCGGAAGCCGATACCCCTCCCTGGCCACCACCCGCCAGAGTGCTAATAGTAAGCCAGGGCTAAGGCGGAGAAGCCTGCAAAGCAGACTGACAGGGAGACAGCAGGAAAACAGGGACACATGGTGGCAACTGAAGGAGAGAGGGGAAAGGGGAAGGAGGAAAGAGTGGTTGATGGTGCCTAATGTGCTGGAGAGTTTAAGGAACACAAGCCCTGTTGAGCATCCTGAGTTTTGCAGCAAGTGGCTCACAGTAACCTTGGGGAGAGTAGCTTCCAAATAGGACTGGCTACATAATTCCTGGGGCTCAGTGCAAAATGAATATGCAGGCCGGCCAGGGGCAGGGAAGTCAGTCTCCCCTTTCCAAGTCCCAATGCATGGTGGACCAGCACCCCAAAGGAACTGCAGTCTCGGTAAGGGGATGCGCTAGGGACCTCGACCAGGAGTTACTAAGAGACCCCTGCCGATCCCCCCACCGCAACTCATCGTGGTGCTGCCAGCAGGGGAGACAGCTGCTGCCTTATACCACCACCCCCCCAAGACACTGGGTGCCCTCCCGACCCGACCCTCCCTGTGTTCTTGCCCCCATGACCACTAGGGGCGGAGGGCAACAGCAAATGCAGCCCCTCCTCTCTCCACCAAGCAAGCTGGTGGCCACAGGGGGCCAGGAGTGACAGCTGTCCCTGGGCAGGGACATGAGGCCAGCTGCTGAGAACCCCTCCCTGGGAGGCAAAAAGACTTTGGGAGGCAACCCCAGGCAAGAGTTGAGCTCCAACCCCGGAAGCATAATCCATTGTTTGAAGCATGATCCACTATCTCATCAGACTTCTGACAAAGCAAGCCTTCAAACACAAAATTCTGAAGAATTTGAAAACAACCACCGAAGATCACCAAAGCTCCAGCTTGAGAAGCCCTGTGTGACCTGCCCTGCTCCCAGCCCTGAGGCCGCCCTGCCTTGCAGTGGAGAGGCTGCTGCAGAGCACAAGGCAGTCATCAAACCAATCCACTGGTTGAAGGAAGTTTGCTGGAAAGGAGAAGTTGAGTAGAGCAGTAGCTAAAATGAGTAGAGTAAAAGATTTTTTTTTTAATTTGTTTTGTTGCTGTTGTTTTAATGTAAGAAAGATTAGAGTAAATTTAAATGCTTCTATGAAAAAAAGCTTAATGAGGAAGAAGCTGAAGAAAGAATGAAAAGTGATGACAGTGGGGGAGGTTCCTAAGATGTCCCGAGGGGAAGGAACCCAGAGCCAGGTAGGGGTCACTTTACTTACAGGCTCAGAGGATAGCTGGTATAAGTGGCAATGGAGAGGTGCTTGAGAGCCAAGGGGGAGGGAGACAGAGCCACCTACATACACATCTGATGAGGACATTCAACCAGGACACACTGAAGTACCGGTAGTCAAAAAGTGGTATTAAACAAACACATCAAAGGAGAAAGTTGCCCTTAACATGACTATCCAACATCCTGGCTGGAACCACAGTCCCACTGGGGATTTAACCTGATTTAACATGTCAGTTAAGAAATATCATGACCATGGCAGTAGATTTTATTTCTGTTGCCATTGCTTTTATCAATGTTCTATTCATAAAAGCAGTTTCAATCTTTTTCTAATAATTTCCCCTGCAACTAACTCTACTGCCTGCCAACTTTTGAAATACAGTTTTTACTTTAATGGGGCAGACATTTTTTCTGCGCCCTAATCTTAAATTGAACACTGTTCATTGCTTTGTTTAGAAACAGCAAATTATAGTGGAGACTGGGTACACAAGGGAATCAAATGTCAGCTTCTAAATGATCACAGTTTCATTTACAGGTTACGTCTTGTCTTAATGGAATAACTGGGCCTTCTAATACAATAAGCCAGTCCCTAAATTCCTTTGCTCTGCTCCAATAAATAGCAAATTCTGACAATGACAGCTCTTTTCTGATGCTCCATGTGCAGTCCCAGGAGATACACATTGATGCTGCTACTTAGAAGCCCTGGAGAGAAAGAACACCTGAGTGTTCATCAGCCTCCTCTTCCTGAGAACACCTCTCCCTGTCCTTCTGCCTCTACTTTTTCTCTCTCCTGCTCTCCCTTTGTCTTCCTTCTTTCTTATTTTCTGTTTCTCTCACTCTTTCTCTCCTAGCAAACCCAAAATTTATCACTATTTTGAGCTGCTCCTTGGTTTGTCATCTGAGATTGCTTAAATTTAAAAAAATAAAAAATTTTCAATGACTAAAAATAAGGGTAATTATTTGTATAAGCAAGTAATTACTTACTAGTAATAATAACAAAGATGTGTAAAAGCTAGTTTCTTTACCTCAAGCTGTGAAAATGTAACAGATTTTTGTGTTTGGCAATCTTTTTCCTTTTTTTGTTTATATCCCCCTTTCTTTGAAATGCATGCTGCATTTGTAGATCAAAGTTTGAGACAATTTTTGAATCACTTCACAACAGATAGCCCCCAAAATCTATGAGAAACTTGAGCTGCGTTTCATTCCCAGTCCTGAGGTAGGCGTCTACAACCTAAATACACAAACAAAATTCATTCAGAGTCTCTCTCTTCTTTCTATAATTTAGTTAACTTTTTAGAGACAAAGAATATGTTGACACTAGGATTTTCATTCCAGAAAAATTCTCATATGCATATAAATGCAATATTCTGCACACATATTCAGGTAGTTCTTTTTCAGGTAATGATTTGATTTATTTAAGAAGAGAAGATAAAACTGTGGATACACATAAAGATGAATATTTTTTTCAAGACCTAAGAGTGATACTCATTGAACTCTATATTCATCTACACTTCTGCATTCCCCACCTAAACAAACAGAAAACCTAAAAAAGTAACTACCTGAAAACGTTTGCACAATGTTCCACATACGCATATAGGCATACACACCATATTGCATGTGTGTATATATATACACACAACACAATATTTTATGTGTATTAAGGCATCTACACATACATGTGTATTACATATATATATATGTATGGTCTATATACAACAGAATAAGGTTATAGTTGGGTCTGCATAGGTAATAAAATTGTAAAACCAAGTGCATTTAAAGGGAAAACTGAATTAAGTACTACTATTATATTGGAATCTCTTCTACTCCTAAGGTGTGTTAACAATGTGGGAAATATGTATGCACTTGACTACCTTACAGTTTAGGCCAGAAATCACACTGCTGTTTTTGAAAAGCTCGCATAAAGCGTGAATTCTTCACACATATTTGATGTATGAAAGCAAGAGAAGAATTTCCCAACTTGCAAATTTCCTGTGCATGCACTCAATTTCTTCCCAAGGGCCCAATTTACTAGTTGTTTGGTCTCAGTATCAGGGAATGGACATGAAGAAGCAGAGCTGGAGCAAAACAGAGGCTGTGCCTGAGCCAGGAAAATCCCCTTCGGCCACAATAGGTAACACAGAACTCAAAAACGGAAAAATCTTCAATCAGCACTGGGAAGAAAAAGTAAAATAAAGAGGGAAAGAGGTCTAAAATAGCCTCATTCCTGCTAAGTCAGAAATTTTAAGACTTCCCCCCTTATTCTTTCCTTCATTTTCCCAGATCTGCTCTATCAAAACCTAAGTAAGCTCAACATTATTCTTTGGTTTTCTCTTAGACCACTGTCTTTGAAGCTATGTGAATTTATATTAGCATCAGTTATCCATCTGAGACTGACTCTTATTCAAAGGAAGGAAAAGCAATCAGCAAATGCTGGAATTGTGCTCCTGCTTAAGTTGCACAACCAAGTAATTGCTCTGTTTCTAATAGCTACAGAACAGCCTATTATCCTGATTATAGCTGTTAGTAAGTGAAAATATATTTACACTTCACAAATATGTTAGGAGTTTCAACAAGTCTTAAATTCCAGAGAGTAATATCAAAGTATCCATTTACTAATTAGCACTTAAAAAGTTATTTGCATTTGCTTGCTACTAACAAATATTTTCCTTTAGTTACTACATACACAACAAGAAAAAATTTAAATATATCTAAATTTCCATATGTGCAATTATCTCTATATTTTATTTAGAATTTATGACTCCAACATAGACTCACAAAAGTATTCATAGATCCATTGATTGTCACTGGAGGTTATAGCCTCATATAGACAGACAAATACCTCAAAGAAATAAAAAATATGCCAGAAAACAAAAAGTGCTATGAAGAAAATTAACATGAAGTGATGTGAGAACAACTGGGTGGCTCTTTTAGCTGCGTGGAAAACAGTACTTGATCAAATGTCACTGAGGAATGTTGAGGACATGACTATTCAAATGCCAAGACAGAAGTCAGAGGCAACTGTAGGAGGCCCTGTAAAGAACCATGTAAACCAGGACATCAGGGTAAGCTCAACGTAACCACTAACATGAATTGAATATCTACCTACTCTTTACTAAAATTAGGATAGTGTATAACAACTGTAGCTTTTATTCTGTATTTAAAAAGCTGAAAATTCACTACAGCTTTGTAACCACTTGCTGGCTATCTGTATGCATTCTAGGCATTTGTTTTACACCACAATAAAATCATCTTATTCTATATTTATGAACTGACATGTTTCTCTGGGTCTTGATTTCTTCTTTTTTTTTTCTTTTTTTCTTTTTTTTTTTTTTCTTTTTTTTCTCAACAGGAGATTAGGGAGGACTTTTGAAGAGGTGACATTTAATATGATATCTGAAAATCATGCAGATGTAAGCAAATATCAGAAGATAATTTCAGAAAGAAGAACAGCCAGTAAAAAACAACTACTTTGAAAAATAATGTCATCAATTAAATGATACCTCCTTTATCTTTGACTTTTGAATGTAACTTTTTAATTGTGTATTTAGAGTTGAAGGAGAATACTTGGTGTGAATGAAAGTAAGGCATTCTTTTTCTCATTTCCCATAGTAGTCTGTACAACATATTTATAAGGAAAACTCTACTTACTTAACTTGGGATTTTAGAGTAAAACAGATAGTCATACTGCATAATGATCTCCCTCTTTGGTTCTGATTGAGTTAACTTTTCTCAAATACACATGTACAAAGAAAGGAAATGAAATCATATCAAATAAATATAATAAAAGCTTAAATAATTAGAGATTGAATTTAAAAAGAGTTGGGTCAGGCCAGTTTTTTCATCTTCATGGTCTTCATTCCTGCCATTTATTTGTACTGCCTGGAAAAGAGCTACCACCAAAAGTATCCTATCAAAATCTATTACATCTTTTTAAAATAATGTAATTTTCCTCCAATTGGTAAATAATGTAATCTCCATTGAATATTAATATGAATTGGGTGTTTTTTAACAAAACAATAAATATACCTCTGATCTGTTCTGAGTGCTCATAGACCATGTCAAAACCAAAAGATTGTTCTGCTTAGGAGATATGATGTGGTCCACATATCTTAGGAAAAGATGGAATCCCCCAGGTGATTCAGCTTTTTGCCTTTGAGTCACTCATATAACTTGGCCCATTTTGTCTATGAAGTCCTTTGTTTAAAGGGCACGTATGTACCTATTTGAAATTCGTGGCCAGCGCATACAAAATCTCCCAATCTATGTTATGTCAAAATTATTTGCATGTTGGGACTTCCTAGGTGGTGCAGTGGTTAAGAATCTGCCTGCCAATGCAGGGGACACGGGTTTGAGCCCTGCTCTGGGAAGATCCCACATGCCATGGAGCAACTAAGCCCGTGAGCCACAACTACTGAGCCCATGTGCCGCAACTACTGAAGCCCACACACCTAGAGCCTGTGCTCCACAACAAGAGAAGCCACTACTATGAGGAGCCCACGCACCACAATGAAGAGTAGCCCCCACTCACTGCAACTAGAGAAAGCCCGTGTGCAGCAATGAAGACCCAACACAGGCAATAAAAAAACAAAATAAAATTAATTAATTAATTAATTTAAAAAAATTATTTGCATGTTGATTTTAATATTTGGAAGTCATTCTTTATCTAAGATTCTGGTTATTATTTATGGAGTAATCAATTTGGAACATATCCACTCTAGACATGTTTGGGGGGGAAATTATTTTAGAGTAGTGACACTACTCAAATATAGTTTATGAGTTTACATAAAACTATTCACAGCAATGTGAAAAACATAAAAAGAAATTGAAGTATTACTTTGTAAACTATATTCAATATGAAGGGAAATCTCCCACTCTTTTCAGTATAAATGAATATAAACATTTTTAGAGGTAGTTCAAATTTTAAAAATAAACTAAATTTTTTAAAATTAAAATTAGAAACATGAAGCTAGAGTTCCGATTTCAACTGATGCACTCTATACATAGCTGTATTATAGAACATGTGTTATAATTATATCCATATGTTATTTCTTTTTTTTAAATTAATTAATTAATTAATTTTATTAGCTGTGTTGGGTCTTCCTTGCTGTGCGCAGGCCTTCTTTTTTAGTTGTGGTAAGTGGGGGCTACTCTTCATTGTGGTACATGGACTCCTCATTGACATGGCTTCTCTAGTTGAGGAGTATGGGCTCTAGGCACGTGGGCTTCAGCAGTTGCAGCACATGGGCTCAATAGTTGTGGCTTAAGGGCCCCAAAGCACAGGCTCAGCAGTTGTGGCACACTGGCTTAGTTGCTCCGCGGCATGCGGGATCCCCCTGGAGCAGGGATTGAACCTGTGTCCCCTGCTTTGGCAGGCGGATTCTCAACCACTGCGCCACCTAAGAAGCCCCTATATGTTATTTCCTATTGAACGCTGAGCTCTTAAAAATCAGGAACCAATTTTATTTATCTTTATATCTTCATGCCATGGCACAATGCTTGGCCCACAATACATGTTCAATAAATGTGTATTGGATGAATAAGTAAATTAATGAGTGGTCCCTGTGAGCAAGGGCTCCCAGTGTCTGTTTCCATGTCCTAGAGCAATTCCATAATAGATAAAGAAAGGATGTCTAAGACTCTTCCCTAAAATGTGTAACATGCACAGATATGAAAACCAGTATTTAAATATTTAAATTAAATATTTAAAAAAATTTTAAACTGATCATCAAAATCACTTTATGAGTTTTAAAAAATGTTTTTTAAATATAATGAGATTCAATAGATCTGATATGGGGTCCCAGAAATGGTACTATCAAGTTTAATAACTGCAGCTCTGTGTGATGTGATTGCAGGGCCATTGAGAGGACCTCTTAGTATGAAGAGCTCCTCCTCACAGCTGCCTCATTTCCAGATAATCTGCTGTACAGGCAGTCTTCTCTTTGAAATGCAAAGATTTAACTCTAAGGAAAGGATGCATATTAAATCAAAGCCTCAGTAATTTCAAGAAAATTGAAATCATATCAAGCATCTTCTCTGACCACAACGCCATGAGACTAGACATAAATTACAGGAAAAAAAAATGTAAAAAATACCAACACATGGAGACTAAACAATATGCTATTAAACAACTAAGAAATCACTAAAGAAATCAAAGAGGAAATCAAAAAATATCTATAAACAAATGACAATGAAAACACAATGACCCAAAACCTATGGGATGCAGTAAAAGCTGTTCTAAGAGAGAAGCTTATAGCAATACAATCCCAGCTCAAGAAACAAGAAAAATCTCAAATAAACAACCTAAACTTACACCCAAAACAATTAAAGAAGAACAAAGAAATCACAATGTCAGCAGAAGGAAAGAAATCATAAAGATCAGATCAGAAATAAATGAAAAAGAAATGAAGGAAACAATAGCAAAGATCAATAAAACTAAAAGCTGGTTCTTTTTTTTTTTTTTTAATTATTTTTTGGGGGTACACCAAGTTCAATCATCTGTTTTTATACACATATCCCCGTATTCCCTCCCTTCCTTGAAAAAGCTGGTTCTTTGAGAAGATAAACAAAATTGATAAACCATTAGCCAGACTCATCAGGAAAAAAAGAGAAGATGAAAATCAACAGAATTAGAAATGAAAAAGGAGAAGTAACAACCAGCACTGCAAAAATACAAAAGATCATGAGAGACTACTACAAGCAACTGTATGCCAATAAATTGGATAACCTGGACGATATGGATAAATTCTTAGAAAAGTACAATCTTCCAAGACTGAACCAGGAAGAAATAGAACATATGAACAGACCAATCACAAGCACTGAAATTGAGGCTGCAATTAAAAACCTCCCAACAAACAAAAGCTCACAGCCAGATGGCTTCACAGGTGAATACTATCAAACATTTAGAGAAGCATTAACACATTACCATTCTCAAACTCTTTCAAAACATAGCAGAAGAAGGAACACTCCCAAACTCATTCTACAAGGCCATCATCACTCTGACACCAAAACCAGGCAAAGATGTCACAAAAAAAGAAAATTACAGGCCAATAACACTAATGAATATAGATGCAAAAATCCTCAACAAAATACTACCTAACAGAATCCAGCAGCACATTAAAAAGATCATACACCATGATCAAGTGGGGTTTATCCCTGGAATGCAAGGATTCTTCAATATATGCAAATCAATCAATGTGATACGTCATATCAACAAATTGAAGGATAAAAACCATATGATAATCTCAATAGATGCAGAAAAAGTTTTGACAAAATTCAACATCCATTTATGATAAAAACTCTCCAGAAAATGGGCATAGAAGGAAATTACCTCAACATATTAAAAGCCATATATGAAAAACCAACAACCAACATCATTGTAAATGATGAAAAACTGAAAGAATTCCCTCTAAGAACAGGAACAAGATAAGAGTGCCCACTCTCACCACTATTATTCAATATAGTTTTTGAAGTGTTAGGTACAGCAATCAGAGAAGAAAAAGAAATAAAAGGAGTCCAATTTCGAAAAGAAGAAGTAAAATTGTCACTCTTTGCAGATGACATGATATTATACATAGAAAACCCGAAAGACTCTACCAGAAAACTGCTAGCACTAATCAATGAATTTAGTAAAGTAGCGGGCTACAAAATTAATGTACAGAAATCTCTTGCATTCCCACACACTAACAATGAAAGAGCAGAAAAAGAAATTAAGGAGACTCTCCCATTTACCATTGCGACAAAAAGAATAAAATACTTAGGAATAATCCTGCCTAAGGAGTGGAAAGACCTGTATGCAGAAAACTATAAGACACTGATGAAAGAAATCAAAGATGATACAAACAGATGGAGGGACATACTATGTTCTTGGACTGGAAGAATCAACTTGGTGAAAATGACTTTATGACCCAAAGCAATTTACAGATTCAATGCAAACCCTATCAAATTACCAATGGCATTTTTCACAGAACTAGAACAGGAAATTTTACAGTTTGTATGGAAACGCAAAAGACCCCGAATAGCCAAAGCAATCTTGAGAAGGAAAGACGGAGCTGGAGGAATCAGGATCCCTGACTTCAAATTATACTACAAGGCTACAGTGACCAAGACAGTATGGTACTGGCACAAAGCAGAAATATAGATCAATGGAACACAATAGAGAGCCCAGGGGTAAACCCACGCACATATGGGCACCTTATCTTTGACAAAGGAGGCAAGAATATACAATGGAGAAAAGACAGTCTCTTCAATAAGTGGTGCTGCGAAAATTGGACAGCAACATGTAAAAGAACGAAATTAGAACACTTCCTAACACCATACACAAAAATAAACTCAAAATGGATTAAAGACCTAAATGTAAGGCCAGACACTATAAAGCTCTTAGAGGAAGACATAGGCAGTACACTCTATGACATAAATCAAAGCAAGATCCTTTTTGACCACCTCCTAGAATAATGGAAATAAAATAAAAAATAAACAAATGGGACCTAATGAAAATTAAAAGATTTTGCACAGTGAAAGAAACCATAAACAAGACAAGAGGACAACTCTCAGAAGGGGAGAAAATATTTGCCAATGAAGCAACTGACAAAGGATTAATCTCCAAAATATATAAGCAGCTCATGCAGCTCAATATCAAAAAAGCAAATAACCCAATCCAAAAATGGGCAGATCTTTCTCCAAAGAAGACATGCAGATAGCTAACAAACACATGAAAAGATGCTCAACATCACTAATCATTAGAGAAATGCAAGTCAAAGCCACAATGCGGTATCACCTCACACTGGTCAGAATGGCCATCATCAAAAAATAAAAATAATAAATGCAGGAGAGGGTGCAGAGAAAAGTGAAACCTCCTGTACTGTTGGTGGGAATGTAAACTGGTACAACCACTGTGGAAAACAGTAGGGAGGTTCCTTAAAAAACTAAAAATAGAACTACCATATGACCCAGCAATCCCACTACTGGGCATATACCCAGAGAAAACCATAATCCAGAAAGAAACATGTACCACAACGTTCATTGCAGCACTATTTACAATAGCCAGGACATGGAAGCAACCTAAATGCCCATCAACAGATGAATAGATAAAGAAGATGTGGCACATATATACAATGGAATATTACTCAGCCATAATAAGGAATGAAACTGAGTTATTTATAATGAGGTGGATGGACCTAGAGTCTACCATACAGAGAGAAGTAAGCCAGAAAGACAAAAACAAATACCGTAGGCTAACTCATGTATATGGAATCTAAAAAGATGGTACTGATGAACCTAGTGATAGGGCAACAATAAAGATGCAGATGTGGAGAACCAACTTGAGGACACAGGTTGGGGGGGTGGGGCCAAAGGGGAAGCTGGGATGAAGTGAGAGAGTAGCTTTGACATATATACACTACCAAATGTAAAATAGATAGCTAGTGGGAAGCTGCTGCCTAATGCAGGGAGATCAACTCGATGATGGGTGATGACTCAGAGGGCTGGGATAGGGAGGGTGGAAAGAAGTCATGGGATGGAGGGGATATGGGGATATATGTATAAATACAGCTGATTCACTTTGTTGTACAGCAAAACCTGGCACAACAGTGTAAAGCAATTATACTCCAATAAAGAGCTAAAAAAAATGAAGTTTTTAAAGAAAAAACAAACAACAACAAAAAACAATATGTGCTGTAGATATACATATATAAATATATTCTGGAGCTTTGTTCTATGATGCAATTAAGTTAGTCAGAAAGAGTGTGATCCTCTTGAGACCTGCCTTTAAGTGTTTTGAGGAGGGTGCAGAGCAGGATTACTTTTTTTCCACTACTTAGGCAATGATCTTCTGAATATTCCACCCCATGCCCTATAAATTACAGGGTTTTCCACTCTGGCTGATGGGAACATAAACTCTTCCCAGCTTTTTGTGATCTCTGGGTATTGCTCCTTTTGGTTGGTTCAGTGTTTCCTCACATGCTAGAGTCTTGCTGGATGTCACCTGAGGGCCACAGGAGCTCTCTATCTGCAATGCTCTCTACTCACCAGGATTTGCACATGAGAACTCTAAGTATGCTGGGCCACCCTGGAGGCCAGCTTTATCTCTTCGACTCAGGAAGATGGCTGGGCTCCATCTGGTTTCCCTCCGTCTCTGCATAGCAGCCTGGAAACGCTATGCAGGCAGGAGGCTGGGGAGATTCTACGGTTCACTGTTTCCCTTCTTTCAGGGACCACTGTCCTTCCTTGCCAGAAGCCAGTGTTTTGGAAATTGCTGTTTCACATATTTCACCAGGCTTTTTATTTCTTTCAGTTCTTTTCAGTACTTTTATTTCTTTAAAATGGTTCTTCTTTCTTCATCTTGGCTAACCAAATACAGAAGTAGTGATTTTTTAAAAATATTCCTCTTCAGCAAAGTGGTGGGGGACAGTATCAGAGGCTTTCACTTGGTCCTAGCTAATCTGATGGCTTTGGCTTTGATCCCGCCCAGGCAAGCTCAGTGTAAGGTTTTCTTCAACTGCCAAATGTGTCCATCCCAGTTATGCTTCGAGGTATGGGGGAATAACCACAGAGTGAGGCCACAGACCCAGTGACCCACTGTAAACTGGACGTTGCCAACAACTCCGTGTGTTACCTAGCACCTGATTTGTCACCTCTCCAATGGAGGAGCCACGATGACATTTCAAGTCTCCTGACTTCAACAGCCCTAGAAATATCTGAGTATTATCCTTTCCTCACTGTATAATCATCTGAGTGAAAGCCTGTGTGAACCTCTTGGGAAGAACTGGGAGAAGCATTATAGTACATACTTTCCGTGGTATTGCAGGGTTCTACCTCCTAGTGACTGGACCACCCCTACACTCAATGGGTCCTGGATCTAAATATTGTTTCTTGTCTGAAACATGGCAAGATCATGTAATTTTATAGAGCTGACCACTCTCAGCCTCCTGTTCAACCATTCTTACTTTCTTTTATTTTATTTAATTTTTATTTATTTTCGACAAATAAAAGTTGTATATATTTAAGATGTTAAAAATACATATGAATTACTTTAGTAGATCACTTTATGTTAAGAGCTCTGGAGAACTAGTGGGGTGACAGAAGAGCTACAAAAGAAACCAAAGAGAAGATAAAAGAAAATCACAAACAAATGAGGACAAGAAAACTGTTTATCAGAGACCAGGATGGCCCTCAATTTTTTCTCTCTGGTATTTAAACTGAATAATGATCATCTAAAGAGACAAGATTGACCAAACCAGTGGAGATTCCCGATTTACTCCATTTTACCATACTAAAACCTTAATTTAAGTATCAGATGCTGTCTACAAATTGACCAAAGTATAGTAGAGTAGAGGGGGCTGGAAGCTGTAAATGCTGACAATCCTAGGGATGTCAGTTAGAGAAGAATGCAGTTTCAAAGCTGCATCAGTCCCACTGAGGAAAACCTAATGTTCATTCAGACAGAGAAGATAAAACAAGAAGAAAGAATGATAAATGCTGCTTTATTAGGATTCTCTTTAAGATTCATTTCTTCTTTATCAGCAATTCATTGTTTTCTCTCCTGATTCTGAAGTCATCTCATAAGCATTTGAAGAACTTTTGCTCAGTAATAAATGGAAATAATGCCTGAAACTGCTCCTATTAAGTCATTGTTAATACTTGAAATTGTACCGATGCCACTCTCTTTAGGCTCCATGCTTTGCAAAGGAGAAATTCCAGACACATAATGAGTTCCTAATGACATCACAAGAGGCACTTTAACTTTTGTGTGCCTCAGTTTCCCATTCCCTTTCTGCAAACTGAAAACAAAAATAAATTATACTTAACAATTGTTTGATACTCAGAAGAGGAAGGCATCTCAGAGACTATCTAATTCAGTCCCTCTATTTTGCAGATGACTAATGTAAGCTCGTGAAAAATGGACTTCTGCAGTTAAATAACGTAAGTTCGGTTCATAAAATAAATTGTCCAAAATCAAATACTCAGCCAGGGACAGAGTGAGGGTAATGCTAATGGTTGTCACACTCAATTCATGATACTTTCTTATCTCTAGAATTAAATTTATGTAGCTTAAGCAATTTACTGCATATTAATAGCTGCAAAGCAATACTGAAAACAGAGGCATAATTTAATATAGCGGTGAGGTAAGTGATTTCATTCAGTCGAAGTAATGACTTTTGTTTCTACTGAAGAATGATGGGACATTCATGTTAGAAAGTAGAAGAGTTGTTCAAAAACATGTTTATCAAATTAATTAACATTGTATATATAGCACAATAGCGTTGGTGGTGGTATATTTTTAGTCTAGCAATTATCTAAAGTGGTTTTGGTATACCTTTATTTTCAAAAGCTTCATTTTTAAAAAATTTATGAGACAACTCATTTTTTTCTATTAAAAAAATGTTTAGTAAAAACTACTGATTCCAAGGGTTTGTGTGAATGCCTATGTCCTGATTACCAACTCACCAAATGTCAACATTTTAAGTCACAAAATTCTTCAGATTTCAAAAAGATTTGACAGCTCACTGAAATTTTTATCTCACTTTATAATAAATGTTATGACAACCCTCTGGATGCATTACAGAATAACCACTGGCTCTGAGATAGGCACAAGCTTAGGTAAAAGCTATAGACATTTAAAAGATTTGGTATCACTCATTTAAAGATGTGCTAACACTATTGCCATGAAGGAAGCTGTACTTGTGAGATTATCAAATGACTTCCCAGGGGCCCTTCTAGCTCATCTGCCAAGTAGAAGCAGCTCCTACAATACATTTGAAAGTTTTCTTTTCTTCTTATGTCAGTGCTTCCAATTTTATAAATTATGAAGCTCATTACAAACATTTTTCCTAGATCTCAAGATAAAGACAGATATAGAAATCTGGAAGGATCAAATGTTTTCCAAAAAATTCATATTTGACAAATTCATATTTTGTTGTTTTTAATAATTCTAAAAGTAATGCGTGAAATTCTCTTATTTGAGGTGAATTTAACCTCATATAGGATTTAACCTAGCTTTAGCCTATTAGCAAGGAGAATTCTAAGGGTAAGTTATGCCTCAGACTTGTCCCAAAAGGAGGCAAGGTATCTGGAGTAAAATGAGAGCCCTAATAACCACGTAGAATTCAAGATAATGAATCATGGCCTTCACCCACCCTTATAACCTTCAGAACTCCACGTGGGTTGCCTGCCCATGCTGTTTCAGATATATGAGCCCTGCCAGTAGAAGCTCTGGAAACTGGCAGAATTTCAAGTCATTCGTCAGGCATTCAGGTGGACTCTTGAGCAAATGATCCATTATTGCCTAAAACTAATTAGCTTTGGAACAAGCCTAAAACCAGTGGCACTCTCCTATCTAACGAGGGAGTCCACGTCCCCCCTTCCTTCATCACTTACTGTCTAGACTATAGCTGTCCTCAGTGCTAGTGGAAAAGTTTTGGAGATGTTAAAAGTTCTTACTTCTTTATGTTCAGCCTGTATTTGAGAGATTCCTCTCATGACCCTCCCTTTAGGATTGCTTAGTGCTCTTATTTTCTAGTTTATCTTCTATGCATCTGGGACAGTAAGATGAGTTAGAGTATCTACAACTTGTCAGGACCAAGACTCCTACTTTTAAGGGCTAAAGAGGGATCAGGATGAGAAAAGAGGACATGGGTGAATGCCTTAATCCAACTACCCTAAGCTTCATAGCACAGTATTCGGGGATGATATTAAGAAAAGACAGTGAGGGTAAACAACTCTTCCAAGAAATTGTCAGGGAAGCAAGAGCAGGAGATAAAACAGGTAAATTAAAATGTTAAGGTCTAGAAGGGTTCTGCTTTGCTTTATTGCCAGAGTAAAGATGACTCAAATGAGTTAAGTTGCTGATAGAGAGACATTAGTAAGAATAGAAAGTTAGAAGATGGAAAAACAGAAAGGAGCAATTAATAAACAACTTCCTAAAGGAGGCTGTGCACGAATAGACTGATGGTAAAGAAATCAACCTTAAAATGGAAGAGTCTTTTTTCCCCTGAGACTAGGATGAAAAAATATATATATATACATATATATATATATATATGTGTATATATATATATATATGTAAAGAAATAGAAAAATTATGAGGCTGAGATAAGGGAATTATATACAAATTTCTCAGTAAAATAAGAATTGAGTTTATCTGCTGAACTTAAGATAGACCTCGAGGATATTAAAAACATAGAAATATGGAAAAGTTCAGGTTCATTTGCCCAAGGGAGGTAATTGGGGTAATCACAGGACTGAATAAACAGTTTACTAAACAATAGCAAGAGCCTAGATAAGGATAGAGAACTTGAATTTTTAAAGCATTTACTCAACATAATTTTCTGACTAAGGGTTAAGTCTTTAAAAAAGGGGAACTGAGAGATGATCGGTTGCCTAGATTCAGAGAGTGATGGGGATAAAGGTCAGAGCAGGGGTAGAGGACTTTGGGTGCTAGCTAGTACACAGCTGCATCAGATGACTACTGACTCGATGGTGAGTCAGAACGGTCAACGATGAGAAAGAAAGGAAGGAATCAAGTTGCTGGCTCACATACTGAAGGCTACAAGCAAAGAAGCAAGGAGCTGGGAGAAGCAGCAGTCAGGGAAGTTTAAATTAGATGAGGTTAATTCACTGACTGGCAGTGTAGACATGCTCTGAAGTCAGGATTTCAGAGGCCAAATCCTAGTTCCGGCTCACTAACTGTGGGACTGAGGTAAATAGGACTTTTTGAGAGTCTGTGAGTAAATATATATAAAGTACTTAGACCAGAGCCTGACATAGTATCTGTTCAATAAATGTTAGCTATCATTATATTCTAGAGTTTGCCATTGCAGAGGTAGTGTAACCCCAAATGGTGAGACATAACTCAAAATGAAGCGTAACTTCAAATGATGTGTGGTTTTGCTGGTGAAGAGGCATCACTGAGAATAGATGGCTTTGTGTCACCAGGGAGCTGAAGTTCAGTGAAGGTAAAAGTCGGTGGATTTGAGGAAATAATTTATATTCTATCTCCTGAGAAATCTACTGTCAGTGACTAAGGTGACAGAAGGAAGATTCATTAATGTTGATAAATTGAGGAGTACTTAGGTGGAAAAATCTAAATTAAATTACTTCTGTTACAGATTATTTTTGCATGTGGGTGCCTCAAAACTGCAGCATTACACATGTCCACCTGACAAAAGACATGTGCAATTAGTTCAAAGTGGAAAAGTTCACATTTCGGGGGTGTCCTGCATCAATGCTGAAGGCCCTCTTCTGTGCACTGTCCTGCCAGGGTTTAGAACATCTCTGAGCAAGTCCATTTCTAGACCATGAAGCTCTCTCATTTAAACTGAAAATGAGTTTGATGTGCTTCCTAACGAAATGTTATAGGAATTCAGTTCCAATTGTAAGTTAAGACATACCTTGGACATATCTCAGAAAATTAAAATGGAATTGATATACTAATTGGACTCAGCAAGTCAGGACAGCAACATCTACACCTAGGGGCACACTAATTATCATTTCATGAGCAGGATGACAAGAGAATCCTTTCAAATCAGAACAACATATGGTTTCAATGTGATTATATCCAGTTGATTAATTGTGTCATGTCCCTTTTGTTCATTTATTCAACAAATAGTTCTCAGTATCTATCATGTGTAAGGCATATGGTAACTGCTACCAAGAACAAGTGATATAAAGCAGGTTAAAACTTCCTACTTTGGGAAATGTATATCTGTGGTAGAGACAGACGAATATATACATTAATATTAGAACACAGGGTGAAATGTATAAGTGGGAGTATTGAAAAAGAAGCAACTGATTCCAGCAGGGAAGGCTCATAGAGGTGAAATAAACACAAACGTTCACAGAGTACATACTCTCCAGGCTAATGACAAACATGAGGACAAAAGATGTGGGGATGTGACCTGAGGAACATTTCAGTGAGTTGGCATATGTCTTTGCAAATTCCTAGCCCATTCAGCAACCCTGTGTTGACCAGCACTGTGTCAAATTCATAAATTTTAAAACACTTCTTAGAAAGCAATGCTGGGACTTCCCTGGTGGCACAGTGGTTAAGAATTCGCCTGCCAATGCAGGGGACACAGGTTCACTTCCTGGTTGGGGAAGATCCCACACACTTCAGAGCAACAAAACCCGTGAGCAACAACTACTGAAGCTCGTGCGCCTAGAGCCCATGCTCTGTAACAAAAGAAGCCAAGGCAATGAGAAGCCCACACACCACAACAAAGAGTAGCTCCTGCTCACCACAACTAGAGAAAGCCCGTGTGCAGACAAAGACCCAATGCAGACAAAAATAAATAAATAAATATGGAATATTACTCAGCCATAAAAAGGAATGAAATGGAGCTATATGTAATGAGGTGGATAGACCTAGAGTCTGTCATACAGAGTGAAGTAAGCCAGAAAGAGAAAAATACTGTATGCTAACTTATATATATGGAATCTAAAAAAAAAATGGTACTGATGAACCCAGTGACAGAGCAAGAATAAGGATGCAGACGCAGAGAATGGACTGGAGGATACAGGGTGGGGGGTGAAGGGGATGCTGGGATGAAGTGAGAGAGTAGCATAGACATGTATACACTACCAACTGTAAAATAGATAGCTAGTGGGAAGTTGCTGTATAACAAAGGGAGATCAACTCCATAATGGGTGATGCCTTAGAGGACCAGGACAGGGAGAGCAGGAAGGAGTCGCGGGAGGGAGTCACGGGAAGGAGGGGATATGGGGATATATTTATAAATACAGCTGATTCACTTTGGTGTACCTCAAAAGCTGGTACAAGAGTATAAAGCAATTATATTCCAATAAAGAGCTTAAAAAAAATGGAATGTATACAAAAAAAAAAAGCAGTGCCATCTCTGGCCCCACCTTTATTAGATGCAAGTGTATAGGCAGGAACTGGCACCTCTCTTTATAAATTTGATTTGAATTTCTAATATCATGTTTATTTTACTTAAGCATCAGATTGCTCTTTCATTTTAATCATCGGCCTTAGCATTTTTAAAAAATTTAATGATTATACCCAAATATAGAATGTAAATACTTTTTATTGTATATTTCAAATTTGATTGTGTCAAAGATTTGTTCGTATATTTTCAGTTGCCAACTTTAGTTGCCAAATTTTAGTTGCCAACTTTTAAAAAGCTAATGCTTACTCCATTTCTTTAATCATAGGAAAATAGGGTTTTTCTTTAATTTCGAAAAGCACTATTTCTTGCTCCTGGTAAAGACTTAATCTGGGGGCAATTCTATTTTTATCTTCCTTCTACCATGGCCTCATTTTTCTTCAGTCATATGTTTGTTTAGTCTATCTCAGTGTAGGAATCAACAAATGCTTATGGAAAACACGCACCTTTCTTGCTGTACAAAAGCAACACTAATTCAAAAGCAAAGCTCATTCTGCTCTGCAAACCTTCCTCTTCCCTTTTCAGACTCTACATTTCCATGACCTCTTCCATATAGGGGACATGTTGACAAGCACAAATTTATTCTTCACTGATTATTAAATATCAGAGTCTTACATGTCAAAAGTTCTATCACTCCCAGAAGAAACCCTCAGCTAGATTTCTTTGCATTGCAAAAGCTGAACTTCGGCTTTCATTGTCTAGCAATGTTATTGCAGATTTCAACCTGATGTAATCCTTTGATGTTACCTGTAAAATCTCTCCTTTTACAGTGTAATCGCTTCTTACCTACAAATTCTGGCAGGGCAACTGGCACCCTGAGTTGCACTCCTGCTTCCACATCTGGCTCTAACTCGTATCAAAAACTATTGAGATTTTTTCTTCGGACTTAAAAACAAAAATAAAAATCTGAGTATACACTCCTATTTAATTCAATGACAAAACAATGCTCCTGAAAGAAACAGAGAGTAGAAAGAAATTTCCCCAATTCAGTGGAATTTGAATTTCAAAGTGTCCTGAGCATTAATGAAGCTCTTGGAGTAAATCATTAGAAACTTTATGTTATAAATGTTTTTTTCTAACAAAACATGCAAAGGGCAATCAGAAAGGACACTGCCCACATTTGTTTTGCATGTTTATAAGCAACCACGGAAAATGGTTAGCAAATGGCTCTTCCCCCTGAAATCTGGCATGAACACTATACCCGGATGGCTTCCCAAGTGCAGATCTCCAGAAAAAGAACACAGAGTCCTGCTCGGTCCTGGGCCTGAGGAGTTCAGAGCTGCCATATGATCCTGCAATCTCACGCCTGGGCATATATCTAGAGAAAACCATAATTTGAAAAGATGCATGCACCCCAATGTTCATTGCAGGACTAGTTACAATAGCCAGGATATGGGAGCAACCTAAATGCCCATCAGCAGAGGAATGGATAAAGAAGATGTGGTGTATATATACAATGGAATGTTAGCCATAAAAAAAAAATGAAATAATGCCATTTGCAGCAACATGGATGGACCTAGAGATTGTCATACTGAATGAAATAAGTCAGACAGAGAAAGACAAATATCATGTGATATCACTTATAGGTGGAATCTAAAAAAAGGGTACAAATGAACCTATCTACAAAACAGAAATAGAGTTACAGATGTAGAAAACAAACTTATGGTTATGAGAGGGTAAGGGGGGGGGCATATATATTATATATGGATTTTTTTTTTTTGCTTTTTTTTTGTTGTTTTTTTTTTTGAGTTTCTTAAAAGTTAGGGGCTATGACATAGTAATCTTTATTATAGAAAGTTTGAAAAAAATAACATTTATTAATTTCTATTTCAGACTAGTTATCACACAATGATATTTTCCAAATAAAGAAGATGAGAGAAGAACATTATTTTAACTTGTTGATATTTTGACTGACTTACAAAATGGGGATTGGAGTATAGGGTGAAGAAGAGGTTAGATTAATGCGACTATAGAAATACCTAGAAAAAAAGCTTTTAAAAAGAGAGAGGAGCCTAATTACTTGGCTCTTTATAGGGAAAAAAAAATCTCTTTTCACTAAATATAAATGAGTCCAGCTATTCTTCCTTTCCATGTAAGATGGGGAAAAAAGTCTATTTAATTTAGTTCACACCAGAGTCTCCTGACCACTTCTGCTACTTCAACAATGTTGCCAGTGAAGAGCATGTCACAATTAAGAACAGAATGGGTCCAAAATCTGAAGCTGGGGAGGAATATTCAACAAACTCATGGATTCTTCTTATACTTCTTCTAGTTTTGAAAGATCATTATTTTTTCAATTTCTTAAAATCATGTCTTGAGTTATTAATGGCTCTCGATAGATTTGACTTCTCCTAGCATGTTTGCATATTGTTCATTCTTCAATTCACAGTCAGAAATTCAAATTCAGTAAATCTTTTCATGTTTAACCTCCTCCAGATCAAGGTATAAAGCTTATTTGATGAAATTAAAATACAATTTTCTAGAATCCGAAAGTTAGAAACAGACAATAATTAATTCACTAATTTTAGAGGATTTGATCTTTATTCAAAACACATGTTTTTAGACTGTGATTAATCAGGACAATTTTATTCATTTCAAAAATGAAAATCATACAGTGACAAGATCAGCGAAAACTTTAAGCATTATTACCACACAATGAATCATCATAGCACATCCAACCTTAAAACAGCTTCAGAATTTTAAGAACCTAAGTTACTTCCTTGAGATCAAAGAGCAAATTCAATTCTATCTGTTACTGTAACTCAGAATCTAAATGTTCTTGTTATCATGTCAAACGTAAGCCACATATTTTGGAGTGTATTTTAT
This sequence comes from Hippopotamus amphibius kiboko, assembly GCF_030028045.1. NCBI lineage: Eukaryota > Metazoa > Chordata > Mammalia > Artiodactyla > Hippopotamidae > Hippopotamus > Hippopotamus amphibius. The sequence goes on from NC_080191.1 coordinate 66,987,880, forward strand.
GGATTTTGTGTGTGTGTGGTGGGGGCAGGAGGCCTGCAATTTGGCTCAAAATTGCATGAATCAGTCTCTTATGGAACTGCAGTTGAATGTATAGGCCCTTCATCCATGCAGAGAAAACCAGCCCCTGTGCCACTGTGAGGTATTTTGTCACTTAACAACCTACAGTAGAAGTCAACAAGAAAGTAAATTTTTCACGTCTTTTTTTTTCTTTTAAGTATTTCACAGAGATCTACAAACCATTATTTTGTAAATATATCCTTTGGCATATAACCAATATGTTTCTCTTCTTTCTCTAACTCCAGTAACTTCTGTCTTTCTACAAGGACAGCATGTTACCAGTGCTTTTGGGGGGCTATATTTTATCTATATGACACTTTGTGGTGCAGATAATTTTCTATCAGTCTTTCCTCCAAGTGATTTAGGGCAAAATAAGGGGTGTACACAGTATGAATTTTAACACCTTCATTACAAAGGGAATAGAAATGAACACAAAAGCCTGCAAATTTTTTAAATAAGAAATTGAATTTATCTCCAAGTAAAGAAAGGAAGTTAAAGTTGTCAACCCAGTATCTTAAAAGTAATGCAAAAGCAATGATAATCTAAGACAACATTTGTAACTGTTTTTTTTTCTGTCAACTTTTAGTTTTGGAAGGAAATTGTTGGAGAGGGCACACGATTCTGTAAAATGAAGCAGTACCTCCCTAAAAGGGCTATTGTGAGGATTCAGTGAGATTATATTTCTAAAGCACATATCTTGACACGAGGAAAACACAGGATACACAGCAGCTGAGAGAAGTAATAGCAGCAGTAGTCAGAAGATCAGAATCTCAGTGTCATTTTTTTCACCTACTATTGGCCTTGAGCATGTCATGTAACATGTCTGATCCTTATAGATAGAAAAAAATTATAATCCCTACTCTGCAGACCTTCCTCGCCTTGTTATGAAATCAAATGAGAAAAAAAATCACACCCCATGGAAAAATCACTTCTAAGGAATCTCTGGAATATAATTATTCAGATCATGTTTAAATATTGGAACAATTAGTAACTCACTACTTACAGTTCCAGCCAACTCAAGGCAGGCAGGGACACACACACCCACAGACATCAAAGCATTTGTGATTTTCTTATCCATCTTCCTACTGATATTTCCTTTTTTGTCAGTAACCCAGGACCTATCTTACTGGATGGTCAATGGTAGCTAGAGTTAGATAAAAGGACATGGGGATGCATCCCAAAGTCTTTCATTCTTCTCTGAGTCCATTCACAGACTACAATGTATATAGTCAACACACAACTAAAGATGAAGTACATGAGAGTTAAAGGGAAGAGACATCTGTGAGCCATTACTGTCTTCCAAGTCTTGTCTTGACTTTATAGACAGAATATCTGGGGGATTTTGAGTCAGGAAATAATTGATGTCCCATTAAAATTTCTAATTTTTTGGTTATTACATTCTAGCTGACCCTAACGAAAATAATTTACTTTCTCTTTCTGGTATGTGCACCTTTTGTTAAAGTTGAATGCACAATAGTAGTATAAAATTAGATAATCAGATAGGTTATAAAGCTATAGAGAGACAGAAAGACAGAACAAAGAGATAAGAGTTGCAAATGCTTTTAGAGTCTGCTAATATTGATGCATCTCTAAAAGTTAGTTAAAACATCAGGAAACTGAGAAATTAGACCAACTCTTCATTTTCTTTGAAGTCTAAATCGCCTATTGATCTCCGAATTGGTTTATAGGTTTAAAAGGAGACACACACAGATTAAGACTGTGACAGTCGAATAATTCTTCTTCTATGCTCCATTGTGGAGCTGTTTACGCATGAAAGTCAGTGTTGCTCTTCACCTTAAACATAAATAATTACACTCTATAAGATAAGCAAGATGTGCACACCAGTATACTGTACTGTGTTATTAAACAGCCACTTTAACATTGTACTATTTGACAGCTATACAGCATAATTACACGCTAGATGAGAACATTCATTTTACAAAGTCTATATATAAAATTTTAAGTATTTTAAAAAACATCAAACATTTTAAAATAATGCCCAAGTCAAACTAAAAACTGCAAATAGCAATGAAACCATGACAAGGCTGATCATACACACAAGGCTAAAATGATGATTGTGCCTGTGAATTAACATCTCTACAAGACTAAACTTAGACCGACATCTACATTGATCTGATCCAAAAGTGTTCCTAGCATCAGACTGGTGTGTGATAGACAATCATGAAAGAATCTAAGACATTTCAGACAAAACATGAAAGGATCATTACTAAATATATCTGCTTTATTATTCAGACTCAAGCAAGATATTAATGGAATTCACAATTGAACTAAAAGTGAAACAAATTGGAAAGTTTAATTGATGTTGAAGTTAGACAGAGTTGACCAAGAATTTTGAAAGAAATTTTAAAAGCATCATCCTCAAGTAAAGACACACGTATTTGGTTTGAGGAAACCCCAGTATGCTCTCCAGTAAAGCCTGTCCCCACATAGAACCTTGTTCAGAAAATGGCATTGACTAGAATTGAAATGTGGCTCATGAATAAAACATTTTGGAATACAGAAAATTAGAACCAACCTATTTTGCTTTTCAGCTAACCTGGTTGGTGAGTAACAGCCTCAGATTAAAACACAAAAATGTAGCTTTCAATATAAAATGGTACATATTTTTAACAACAAAGTTATTGTGGAATGAATGAAAACAATTTCAATAGTCAAATTCACCAAAATTATACGACTTTTCCATTTGAATAAGTTAGATATGTTCAAATAATTAATTTTAAAACTGCCTGAAAGGAAAAAAAAGTTGGGTTTAACAATCCAAATGCTACTATCTCTTTTTTCAAATCAGGAAGGTATCACTCTTTTCCATCTGCAGCTGGGGACCTAAGCAGTATATCACCACATATATTAGACGTAAACACATGACAGAATCCTGCATATGAAGGAGGCCTGAGAGTTCCTTACCGTGGCCTGAGGAACAGTTCAGCAGGCTACAGAGAGCACATTATCCAAGAAAGGTGACTGCACGACCTCAGTTATCATTAGAGCATTTTCCTACTCTAGCCCTGATCAGAAGCCTTTGTTGTACCTGATCTTCCTAACACCTGGGCCTATTCTCCCTCACTGAAAAAGTCCAATGACAGGCAAAAGTCAGTAGTAGAACTGGGGAGATTTCGAAATATATGACCAAGCTTTCCATTCTCTCTGGGCTCCACCTAAATTAATAAGGTAATATTTGACTTTCAGAGTCAAAAATTAATAGAGAAACTTTTATCTCTAGGAGAAGCATGAAAAAGTTGTCCTTCGATTTATAACATTTGTTACTGGCCAGCTGTATATCAGGGTTGGTGGCATATTTGTTGGGAGAAATGGAATATTGTAATTAGTAGAATGAAAGCATGAAATGATATAACTTTTAAAGAAAGTTAAATCAATCAAGTGCAAGATTAAAGTTCCATGTTAATAAGATACTACACTGTATTGCATTTATAAGCACCCAACCTTTCCTCCCATAGTGTACACACATACACACACACACATATATCCATGTGTGTGTTGGAAAAGAAGGAAGGAAGATAAATTGAGGTTTTGGGGAAACAAAACAGATAACCCATAAAAATTAAAAATCTAAAGCATTCTATGGAATTCATATCTTATGTAGTGGGGAGTAGCATATATTTCATAGAAGAGGGCTCAGTGACTGAAAAACTAAATTCAAAGGCAGGTGAGAAGGTGAAAGAACAGGGATTAGAAAAATTAGAATTTGAATCTTGTCAATGTAACCAAGTTCCCTTTATACTAAATTAGGTCCTCTTTGGAAGGTATTATTTCAAGTTAATAAGGACACATTTTCAAGTTATCACCTCCCTTTATTTAAATAAAGTGATGCCCTCTAGTGGCTGCCTTTAAAACAGCATTAAATTAAATTCACAAGGTCATCTTTGCTCCAAACAGTGAACACCAAAAAGTCTATTTGGAGACAGTGGGACAAGAATTATTGAATGATAAGAATTTAATACACCACCCCATTTAAAGAAATAGTGTTATCTGGAGGGAAGAACATTGGTGTGAAGGCTTAGTCCTTGCCCTGATCTGTCACTGACCCGTACTGTGTACATTCTTACCATAAAATTTGAGAAATAACTATTTGGATTGACAATAAGTAAGATCCATGAGACTTTTATTCAAAAATCCATTGTCTATATTTTCTCACTAACCAACCTTCAATGCTCTTGCCAGTCCTCCTATCTCTTATCAATAATGAATCTAATACCCTCTTTTCAGTCCTTTCCACTTTCTTTCTGGAACATTTGATCATATTAACAATTCTTACATTTTATAGCCTCTCCCCCAATAAACTCTGGTGTTTTCTCTTGTGTTTCTCCCTTCAGACCAAAACTAAATAGCCCACTTTTTCCTTTGTGTACCCGAAGCACTTCCATCTCCGAATATCCAAAGTCTGCATGTCACTCAGGACAAACTCTAATGTCATCTTCTTCATGAGGCTTTCATTGCCCCTACTAGGCAGCACTTTCTCCATTCATTGGAACTTCCATAGCACTCTATACATGCCTCTTTTAGAATATTTACTATCTAGATCATCATTATTTTTCCAATCGACCTTAGCACAGTGTTTCCCATACAGTAATGAAATACAAACCTGAAGAATTAATGATAGAATGCAACTATTTGGTTAAAATATTATACTATATTTTGACCTCTTGGAGTTTCCAGTCCAAGTTTCCAAAACGTCTCTGGTGTGGGATATTGATGCCAGAAAATTTTTCAGTGTTTCATATTTTGGTTTGTATTTAATGTTGTCTGGTTCTTTACTTTTCTGTTTCACTTTCTTTCTTTGTGGCAATTTTCAAATTCACTAGTTTCATGAATAGGAAAGCCTCGGTATAGAATGGGAATCCAAAAATATGCCTCATGAGAATTCTTCTTTGGGGGTGAGACAGGAAGAGGGTTTTTTTTTTCCAACTTTATTGAGATTGACGTATCATGTCAGTTTAAGGTGTACAATGTAATGAGTCGATATGTGTGTATACACTGAGAATGATTACCTCGATAAGGTTAGCTAGCACATCCATTGCTCATAGTTACCTTTTTTTCTGTGGTGAGAACTTTTAATACCTACTCTCCTAGCAACTTTCAAGTATACACTACAGTTGTTAACTACAGTCACCATGCTGTATATTAGATCGTCCAGGACTTATTTATCTTATAACTGGAAGTTTGTGCCCTTTGACCAGATTTACCCATCTCCCCCATGCTCCTGCCCCTGGCAATCATCAATCTACTCTGTTTCTGTGAGTTTGTTTTTTTAGATTCCACAAATACGTGAGATCATACAGTATTTGTTGTTCTCTGTCTGACTTATTTCACTTAGCATAATGTCCTCAAGTTTCAATCCATGTTGTCACAAATGGCTTTTGTATGGCTGAATCATATTTTTATATACATATATAACTCACATTTTCTTTATCCAATCATCCATCAATGGATACTTAGGATGTTTCCATGTCTTGACTACTGTATATAATGCTGCAATAAACATGGGAGTGAGACATTTCTTTGAGACAGTGATTTCATTTCCTTCAGATACATCCCCAGATGTGGGATTTTTGGATTATATGGTAGTTTTATTTTTAATTTTTTTGTAGAACCTCCTACTGTCTTCCATAGTGGCTGCACCAATTTACAACACCAACAGTGTATGAAGTTCCCCTTTTCTTCACATCCTTGTTATCTTTTGTCTTTTTGGTAATAGTCATTCTAACAGGTGTGAAATATCTCATTGTTGTTTTGATTCACATTTCCCTTACAACTAGTGATTTTGAGTACATTTTCATGTAACTATGGGTCATTTGCATATGTTCTTTGGAAAAATGTCTGTTCAGGTCCTTTACCCATTTTTCAATCAGATTATTTGTGTTTTTGCTATTGAGTTATATGAGTTCCTTATATATTTTGATATTAACCCTTTATCAGATGTATGATTTGCAAATATTTTTCTCCCATTCCATAGGTTACCTTTCCATTTTGTTGGTTTTTTTCTTTTTTGCTGTGCAGAAGCTTTTTAGTTTGATATAGTCTGACCTATCGATTTTTTTTGTTTGTTTGTGCTTTTGGTGTCATATCCAAGAAGTCAATCCCAAGACTGATGTCAAGGAGCTTTTTTACCTATGTTTTCTCCTAGGAGTTTTAGTTTCAGGACTTATGTTTAAGTCTTTATCCATTTCAAGTTCATTTTAATGAGCAATATAAGATAGGGATCCAAATTCATTTTTCTATATGTTGTTATCTAATTTCCCCAACACCACTTATTGAATAAGAGATTATCCTTTCCCCATAGAGTTCTGGCTCTCTTGTAAAATACTAGTTGACCATTTAATGCAAGGGGTTATTTCAGAGCTCTCAATTCTGTTCCATTAGTCTATGTGTCTGTTTTTATTCTAGCATCATACTGTTTTGTTTATTATAGCTTTGCAGTATAGTTTGAAATCAGGAAGTATAACGCCTCCAGTTTTATTCTTCTTTCTCAAGATTGTTTTGGCTACTCAGTGTCATTTGTGGTTCCCTGCAAATTTTAGGATTTTTTTTTTCTGTAAAACTGCCACTGGGATTTTGAAAGGGATTGAATTGATTCTATAGATGGCTTTGGATAGTATGGACATTTTAACAATATTAATTCCTCTGATCTGTGAACACAATATATCTTTCCATTTCTTTGTGTCTTCTTCAATTTCTTTTATCAGTTTCTTCTAATTTTAAGTCCACAGATCTCTGATCTCCTTGGTTAAATTTATTCCTAAGTATTCTATTTTTCTTGATAATATTGTGAATGGATTGAATGGATTGTTTTCTTTTTTAATTTCTCTTTCAGATAGTTTGTTGTTAGTGTATAGAAATGCAATTGAATTTTGTATGTTTATTTTGTATGCTGCAACTTTTCTGAATTTGTTTAATAGTTCTAACAATTTTTGGTTGTATCTGTAGAGTTTTCTGTAAATAGTATCATGTCATCTGCAAACAGTTACAGTTCCACTTCTTCCTTTCCAATTTGGATGCCTTTTATTTCTTTTTCTTGTCTAATTGTTGTGGCTAGGACTTCCAATACTATGCTGAACAAAAGTGGTAAGGGTGGATATCCTTGTCTTGTTCCTGTTCCTAAAGGAAGAGCTTTCAAACTTTCACCATTGAGTATAATGTTGACTGTGGGTTTGTCAGATATGGTCTTTTTTATGTTGAAGTATGTTCCCTCTATACCCACTTTGCTAATATTTTAATTATAAATGGATGTTAAGTTTTGTCAAAAGCTTTTTCTGCATCTATTGAGATAATAATATAGTTCTATCTTTCATTCTATTTATGCGATGTATCATATTTATTGTTTGCATGTGTTGAACCATGTTTGCATATCAGGGATGCATATCACTTGATCATGGTGTATGATCCTTATAATATTCTATTGAATTCAGTTTGCTAGTATTTTACACCTTTATTCATCAGGGATACTAGTCTGTAGCTTTATTTTCTTGTAGTTTCCTTACCTGGCCTTGGTATCAGTGTAAAGGTGGCCTCAGAAAAGGAGTTTGGGAATGTTCCATCCTCTCCTATTTTTTGAAAAACTTTGAGGTGGCCTGGGATTAATTCTTCTATAAGTGTTTGGTAGAATTCACTAGTAAAGTTATAAGGCCCTGGACTTTTCTGTGTTGGAAGGCTTTTGATTACTGATTAAACATCCTTATTCATTATTGATCTGTTCAGATTTTACATTTCTTTGTGATTTAGTATTGATATTTTTATGTTTCTAGATATTTATTCATTTCTTCTAGTTTGTCCAATTTGTTGACATATAACTGTGCATAGCAGTTTCTTATGATCTTTTGTATTTCTTTGGTATTAGCTGTAACGTCTTCTTTGTTTATAATTTCATTTATACTTTTACTCCCCCCACCCATTTTAGGTTATTGATGTTACAATTTACATTTTTATATTGTGTATCCAACAACAAATTATTGTATAGTTATTTCATACATTTAGTTTGAACTTGTGTGTGTTCATTTACTTTAGTAACACTACATTTACCATGTTATCACCATGAAACATAAATTTAGGTTAGACAAGAGAATTTCACAAGTACAACAAAGCATTCTGTAGTATACCAAAGTTTGTATAATGTCTGACCAAACCAGCTTGCTTATAAATCACTTCCATTATAGGCAATTTATTTAGTTTAACATTTATGATTCTTATAGAGAAAATAAACATAAACATACTGGACACATTTAAAAAGTGTTTTCACTTACTTTTGCATTAGCACTTAAAATATATATTTCTATTTCAAAATGGCATTAAAAAATTATTCTAATACAACAGCAGCAAAATATAATTCTGCAATTACAAAAGAGCTAAACACGGATCTACAATTAAGTTATTCTCATGTTTACAACTATGATTCTGAAATAAATACTACTTCAAAGCAGCTCTGTTACCAGCTTTTTAGGTTTGGTTTAAAACACACACACACATTACCGGGAGGTTTATACTATTGTATTCCATGTACTGTTCTGAAAGTGTTCCTCAAGAATCAACCAGCCCTTAAAACAGTACTTAGTCCACAAGTCAGCCAGAAAGAGTTAAATTAACGGGGATAAATAGGATTCCTACATGACATCAAAAGCATAAGATATTCTGCAGCAATTGGGAGCATTTTCAGGATTAGCATGTTGTCCTATTTAGAACTAATCTTGTAAGAAGGTGGACATTGTACAACTATCAAGTGCATTTAAAATGACATGTTTCTTTTGCGCTAATCCAGCTCTTTTGAACAACCTAGCTACTGAACTAGTCACCAGTAACTTGGGCACCAGGCAAATCAAGGAAGCCAATATTCAAATTACCATGTCATTGTCTGACCCAAACAACTTATCTTCAACATAAACATATAACCTCAATATGAGATGTCTAACTAAAGCAAGCGCCACCAACAAGACCAAGACAACATCTCCTCTTCTAAGGTTTAGGTTTTGCCCAGAATTCTCAATACATGGAATAGTCCATACCAGGAGTCACTGCTCCCACAACAAAGCCTTGGGCTGCCATGCACATGTGGATCAAGTGAACAGACATTTTATTATTCCCCCTGTTCTTTAATTTTTATAATCCATATGCAATATTGCTGCAAAACCTGCCATTCCAATGGGGACAAATGTTGCCTCTCTAGCATTTTGGATAAGTTTAGATCCCTGATCGTCATCATATGAAGAAAGAGAAACATCTGCGTTGCTTGACACAGTGATTGAAGAATCTTCAGACAACAACTAGACATCTCAGGCTCCAGCCGGCTTCTCTAGTTTTGAACTTTTAAACTAGAATTGTAAGTGATTATGCACAACCATTACAATACTAGAGAATATGAATTTGACTGTAAATTTATCTTTATTGGTGAGTTTTACACATTCATATGTGTATGTGGGCAGGGCTGCAGATTGTACTCTGCAATCACTCCTGGTCAAGTGGGCTCTCAGGCTTACGCTTCCTGACCAGATGGTGCCACTGGCTTCACTGCATGTTCAGGTGCGGCTGCACACTGTGTTCTGAAGTTGGGCAAGGCCATGAGCTGGGTTTTGCAATTTTGTAGGCTGTTGGTTGGGTTCTATTGTTGGGAGAGGTCAGTGGCCCAGATCTCTGGTCAGCAAGACTTCCTGCTATACCCCGCAGTTGGGTAGGCCTAAAGAATATGGTCTATGGTTAGATTGGAATGCTATCTGGGATCACTGGTCAGGTGGGACTGCAGGTTATGCTCCACAATTGGGTATGGTCATTCACCGGGCTCCCTTCCTGGGCCAGGCCATAGGCTATGCTCAGCAATCAGGCAGGGCCTTAGGCTGGGCTATGCTGCTGGGCAGAGTGGTAGGCTGGGTTCCATGATGGTAAGACTATACGCTGGGTTCTAAGATTGCTTAGGGTCACTGTTCAGGCTCCCTGGTTACGTGCAGCCAGAAGCTATGCTTATCAGTTGGAGAGCATTTCTGACTTGGCTCCCTGCCCAGAGATGTGCTCCTCAGCTGCCAGGCGTCTTGCCCAGGTTTCTCAGAGGGGCAAGACTGAAGGCTACACTCAACAGTTGAGACTAGGAATCAATTACAGAAGAAAACTGAGAAAACACAAACATGTGAAGACTAAGCAACATGCCACTGAACAACCAATGAATCAATAAGGAAATTAATAAATCAATAAAGAAATTAAAAAATACCTTGAGACAAATGAAAATAAAAACACGATGATACAAAATTTATTGGAAGCAGTAAAAGCAATTCTAAGAGGGAAATTTATACTGACATAAGCCTGACTCAGGAAATGAGAAAAATCTCAATCTAACTTTACATCTAAAGGGACTAGAAAAAGAAGAAATAAAACCCAAAGTTAGTAAAAAGAAGAAAATCATAGTGATCAGAGAAGAAATAATTGAAGTAGGGCCTAAAAAAAATAGAAAACATCAATGAAATTAAGAGCTGATTCTTTGAAAAGCTAAACAAAATTGATAAACCTTATTTAGATGATCAGGGAAAAAATAGATAGGTCCCAAATAAATAAAATCAGAAATGAAAATGAAAAGGAGAACTTAAAACTGACACCACAGACATACAAAGGATCATAAGAAATTACTACAGATAATTATATACCAATAAAATGTACAACCTAGAAGAAATAGATAAATTTCTAGAAATGTACAATCTCCTAAGACTAAATCAGGAAGAAAAATATGCACAAGCCCATTAACAGTAGGGAAGTTAAATCAGTAATTAAAAATCTGCCAACAACCAAAAGTCCAGGACCAAATGGCTTCATAGGTGAGTTCTGCCATACCTTTTCTTTTTCAATAGCACCTATCCTTCTCAAACTATTCCAAAAACTTGGAGAAGAAGGAACACTCCAAATCCATTATATGAGGCTAGCATAATCCTGATATCAAAACCAGATAATGACAACACACAAAAAAAGAAAATTATAGGCCAATATCACTGATGAACAAAGATGTAAAATTCTCCATTCAAATTCAACAATACATTAAAAAGATTATACATCATGATCAAGTGAGGTTTAGCCCAGGGATGCAATGTTTTTCTGCATCTTTTGAGATTTATGTATCTATCAAAATTCAACATCCATTTATGATAAAAAAAAAAAAACTCTCAACAGAGTGGATATAGACAGAACATACTTCAACATAATAAAGGCCATATGTAACAAATCTATACCAATATCATCCTCAACAGTGAAAAGCTGAAAGCATTCAGGAAAAAGACAAGGATGCTCACTCTTACCACTTTTATTCAACATGGTACTAGAAGTCCTAGCCACAGCAATCAGACAAGAAAAAGAAATAAAAGTAATCCAAATTAAAAAGGAAGAAATCAACCTGCTTGCAGATAGCATGATACTATATATACAAAATCCTAAAGACACCACCAAAAACCTATTAAAACTAATAATACATTCAGTAAAGTTGAAGGCTATAAATTAATATACAGAAATCTGATGCACTTCTAACACTAATAATGAACTATCAGAAAGAGAATTTAAGAAATCAATCCCATCTATAATTGCAGCAAAAAGAATAAAATACTTAGGCATAAATTTAACCAAGGTTGTAAAACACTTGTACTTGGAAAACTATAAGACACTGATGAAAGAAACTAAAGATGACACAAACCAATGGAAAGTTGTACTATGCTCATGGATTAGAAGAATTAATATTGTTAAAATGACCATACTACCCAAGGAAATCTACAGATTTAGTGCAATTCTTATCAAAATCAAAATGGCATTTTTTCACATAACTAGAAGAAAGAATTCTAAAATTTGTATGTAACCACAAAAGACCCCGAATAGTCACAGAAATCTTGAGAAAGAAGAGCAAACTAGAGATATTATGCCTTTTGGTTCCAAACTATACTACAAATCTAAGTATTCAAAACAACATGGCACTGGCACAAAAACAGACATATAGATCAGTGGAACAGAATAGAGAGTCCGGAAATAAATCCACACATATATAGTCAATTAAACTATGACAAAAAAGACAAGAATATACAATGAGGAAAAGATAGCCTCTTCAATAAAAGGTATTGGGAAAACTGGACAGCTACATGGAAAATAATTTTTTCCTTCTTACACCATATACAAAAATAAACTCAAAATCTATTAAAGACTTAAATGTACAACCTGAAACCATAAAACTGCTAGAAGAAAACATAGGCAGTATGCTCTTTGACATCTGTCAACAAAAATGTTTTTTGGAACAGTCTCCTCAGGCAAGGGCAACAAAAGCAAAAAGTAAGCAAATAGAACTACATCAAACTAAAAAGCTTTTGCACAGTGAAGGAAATTATCAACAAAACAAAAAGGTGGCCTACTGAATGGGAGAAGATATTTGCAAACAACATATCTGATAAGAAGTTAATATCCAAAATATACAAATAACTCATGCAACTCAACATCAAAAGAACAAAGAACCCAATTAAAAAATGATCAGATAACTTGAATAGACATTTTTCCAAAGAAGACATACAGATGTAAAACAGACGTATGAAAAGATGCTCAACATCACTAAAATACAAATCAAAATCAAAATGAGTTACCACTTCACACCTGTCAGGATGACTATCAACAAAAAGACAACAAATAGCATGTGTTGTGAGAATGTAGAGAAAAGTTAACCTTCATGCACTGTTGTTGGGACTGTAAGTTGGTGCAGCTACTATGGAAAACACTATGGAGTTTCCCCTCAAAAATTAAAAGTAGAACTACCATATGATCCAGCAATTCCACTTTAGGGTATTTATCCAAAGAAATAATCACTAATTTGAAATATATATGGAATTTTCATTGCAACATTATTTACAATAGCCAAGATATGGAGGCAACCTAAGTGTTGATTGATAGATGAATGGATTAAGAAGATGTTATACACACACACACACACACACACACGGAATGTTACTCAGCTATTAAAAGAATGAAATCTTGTCTATTGTGACAAATAGTTGGTTCTAGAGGATATTATGCTAAGTGAAATAAGTCGGACAGAGAAAGTTAAATGCTGCATGATCTCTCCTATACATGGAATCTAGAAAATAAAATAAAAGAACAAAATGAAATGAAATTTGATTCATAGATGCAGAGAACACGCAGGTAGTCGGCAAAGGGCAGCGTTTGGGAGGAGCGAAACAGATGTAGGGGATTAAGAGGTACAACACCTCTTAATAGATATTATTAATAAAATAAATAAGTCATGAGGATGTAACATTTGGCATAAGAAATATGGTCAATAGTACTGCGATAACTTTGTATGGGGACAGATGGTTACAACACATCATAGTGATCATTTCATAATAATTGCAAATGTCAAATTATTATATCATTCACCTGAAACTAACTACGTCAACTATATTTATTTTTGTCAACTATATTTCAATATAAATTTTATTATAAATAAATAAACAACCTAATTGAGTACCCACTACATTTTAAACATTAGAGATTCAAAGATGTTTGCCCTGAAAGACCGCACTGCCTATTGAAGATTCAAATGTTAAACAAATAATCGCAGTGCAGTTCAAAAAGTACTAAACTAGGGCATATAAAATGACCAGGGAAAGAAAAATCAACTTTTATCAGGGTGGCTAAAGGATGGAAATTTTAAAAAAAAAAGGTACAGAGGAGAAAATACTTGAACCATGCTTTGAAAGATGCATAGAAATTTTCCATGCATAAAGTGTAGAGAATATCATCTCAGGCAGAGAGACCAACATCTCTATAAAATAGAATTTTGTTTTTGAAAACTATGAGGAATTTGTCTTTGAGGGGGTCAAGGAGATATTTGGTCAAAGAATCAGGCAAATTCATATCCCTAACCTTGAGTCATATTTGAAAAACCTATGAGAAACAGGATTATTGGCCAAATTAAACAGAAATTATATACCATTTGTGTTAGCACCACACAAAATGATGAAGCAAAACAGCAATGATTCCACTTCCCCCAAAAGGGAGAGTTTGAAAAATAAGATAAAATGTAACATGAAATTCAAAGAGAACTGGAAAAGTTTTAAGTGATAATTTACACTGTAGCTTCCTTTGTGTGGCAATTTTCAATTTCTCTTTTGGATAATGAATGGAGAAGTGAGTAGAAAATATGGGTACATACCAGGAAGAAAGGGAATTTTGACTTTAGAAAAAGAACATAGATTTCATGGAGAAGAAGTATTCCCAATCTGCCTGACAAACTACAAATTTCTACAGCACAAGCCTGAATACATTTGGAAGCTCAACCAACAAAATGCCTGGCACAGAGATTGGCATGGTACACAGCTAGAGATGGACAAAAAATAACATAAAAAAGATGCTTTGGAAACCACAGATAAGCTAAAGGCCGGCTGACTCCTTATAAACAGTTGGTTATTAGTGTACTAAGTATTTTATAGTTCATGATGATGACGGATTCTAGTAAAACCTGTATGGGAAAGATCTAGAAACATTAAAAATACACTTTACGTTCATAATTTCTAATTTATTGTTTGCTTCACTCACTGAATGGTTTGGTTAGATTACTGTGTCACTAAATTAAATAGAGATTTATGTTTGGGGAGCCATATTTATACTTGGATTCAAAAAAATCTTGTGAATACATTTCTAGTATTCTATATTCAAGTGTTCACTAGTAGAGGCCATATTTCCAAACAAGCAAATAGAACAAAGGAAAGACTGCAGGGTTTCACAAATAAAAGAATTTTAAATATGAAATTGTTGGATAAATTTCCCAACAAATGTAACATGCTTTACAGGAAAAGTGTGTATTTTATCCCTCTAAAATGATTTGCTTATCACTTTAAAGTGATCATGGAAGGTTTTCCAGAGTTACTTGAAAAATAAAATGTAAGAGAACATGGAACAATGAGACATACCTGGTATCTAGAAAAAAATAAAATTATAACGCAACATTTTTCCACATATAATGCCCTTGAAATTGTGATCTCTGCTTGATATTGTCTCTGCCAGAGACAAAAGTAAACAAATTTTCTATTCTTAAATATTGTCTTCACTTTTAAAAATAAAACCCACCTGACCTCGTTTGAGAACCATCCTCTCTACCCAAAACCCCCAATGTTTTCATCCAACAAAACACATATCGCTTAATCAGATCATATAGTGCTATAAACATCTGGCCTCAGATTATGATACATACTTCAAATTAAAAAGAAATAGAGGAAGTTATGTATGTATAATCAAAACCCATTGACTCACAAGCAGACTTTTTTCACTAGGCATTACCCTAACTCAGAGGAATTCATTATTCTCTTCTCAACCAAGTCCTGATGAAAACAACTTTCTTACAAAGGCAAATGGGTATTGGCAGGGGTGGGGGTTGGGGGGTGGGATTATCTGGGGAGATTTTCATCCCCACTCCACACTAAAATGTAAGCTCTTCTGCTTTTCTAGAAAGACAGTTTATCATATTTGCTTTCATTTAAGAAATTTTGTTGCTTTCTTGAAGATATTAAATTTAATTAATTCCCACTTATTCCTGGCCTCTAAGAAGGTAAGGATACCTGAAGGATTATGAAGATGAAATTAAACTGTGTTCACAAAGACTATACCAATTGATTATCAATTTTCAAAGTCCTAGAACACAATAAAATAAAAGAATAAAATACTCCTAAACCAACATAGCCTCTCATCGGTGATTTGGCAAGAACTTCAGTATCTTATTATACTTGAGGGTCATTGTTATAAGAATCATTTTTTCACTGCATACTACAGTAGATACATTAAGTACATATCAGGCTGAGTTTATATGGACTCCATAAAATATTCTGGAAGTTAGATTTTTAAATAAACCTCTGAGGCCAGCTAACTTATTTAACAGTTGATATTAATTTATTTAAAAGAAAAAAATTACATTTTGGATCTATTCTAGGTCTTGAATTCAAGATAAATGAGAATATGTTAAAATGAAAAGCTTAAAATCAAGTACTACCCTTGGAAAGATGTAAGACACATCTTGTTCAGTGTGTTATGGTGGTTGGTATGTGCTGTCAACTACCCACCTGGGTTCAGTCCTCACACCATCACTTACTAAGTGTATGGCCTTGGGCAAGGCTTTCTCTTCTCAGTGCCATGGTCGTCTGTAAATTGTGGGCAATAATAACACCCACCTCATAAAGTTGTTGTGAAGATTAAAACAATTGATATGATCCTTGATTTCTCATTTTTTATCTCCCCTTACATCCAACTCATCACAAGGTCCTGTTTGTCTTCCTCTAAACATAGCTCAGGCCCTTTCACTTCACTCAGTCTTCTCTGTGCCCCCATCATTTTCCAGATCAACTGATCTCGCTGCATCTACACTTTTCCACCTCCAGTCCATTCTCTAGTGTGATCCTTTTAACACATTTAATCATCACATCCTCCCCCCTTCTAAAACTCTTTAACAGATTCTTCTAATTGCTCTTTAAGAAAACCTAGACTTTCTAATATAGTCAGCATTGTCCAGCATGATTCATTTCCTTCTCATCCACCAACTTCATCTCTTACGTCTGCCCCTCATGTATTCACCATCCTCCTGTCCATTTCTCAGACCCAGCAAGTTCTTTCCCATTGCTGAGTCGTGGGATATGTTCTTCTCTGGGATTGTAATCCCTTCCCCCAGCCCTCCAGATGAACAACTCCTTTTCATTCCTGAAGAGTCTCTTAAATATAGCATCGCCTTATAAATAGACACTTTTCCTTACTACTCTATTTTAAACGGCCATCACGTGATTTGCTAAGCCACTACCTTCAATACCAGTTATCATAAACTTTAATTATTGTTTTGTTGTCACTGTCACCTCTCTACTTTCCCCATTCAGAATATTAACTCCTCAGGGGCAGAATATCTTCTTCACTCTTTGTCTTCAGTGGTTGGCACATGGTAAGTGCTTAACAAATAAGATTAAAGAAAAATTTTACCAGTACTTGTGACTGTTGTAAATGCTCAGTCAATGGGAGCTGCTATCCTGAGAGAAATGCTTTTATTTATAGAATGTATGTAAATTATCAGGTAAAAGAGGGGATATAAATAACTTTGGTATTGAAAGAAATTCACCAAATCAGTGAATAAAGACGATGATACTGGATAGCATTCAAATGGATTTTATCATGCAATTCTATTCTTTGAGATCCTAGGAAGAAAAGTTTAATTCAGTTGAGATATTACTTGGGTTTCATATTTGAAAACTGCAGAAATGACAGAATAGTGGATAACAGACATAATCTTTGTTCCTTCCTCAGGGTTGTCTGCCAAACTCCACTGGTAAACTTTCCATGGACGGGCACAATATTGCACTTAACACGCACGTGCGAGTGCACACACACACACACACACACAGAGTTAACGTGCAGCTAAGCAGACGGCAGCTGCTCAAATATTTGTTGAATTGAATTGAATTGAATTGAATTTGATACATACATGACAGAAACAATACCACAAAGAAAGAAGATTGAAGATTTATTACCAAAAGCCTCACAAGTGATTGCCTATTTGCACAATAGCTTGGATAAATCTTTTTCCAATTAATCAGTGATTCTAAACAACTGATCCATAGAAATAACTAGCTAGAAAAGTTTCACAGCTTACCCAAAATCTGTAATGTTTCCTTTGCAGGAGATCTCTGATGTGCTTTTAGCATAATGTGAGGCAGTAGAAATGCTCTTTGGATGGGAAGGAAAGCTGAAAATCGCAAAGGGGCTGAAAATATGCCTAGACTTGATGAGAGCAAAGAAGAGAGATTGTCACAGCACAGAAAGAAGAAAAATAATAGAGAGACTGTATCTAATAGAAGCAGAATCAAGTGACTAGATTGGGAGTTTTGTGGTAAAATACATTTTCAGTTACAGAAAACAAGAATAGTTCAAAGAAAAGCAGATATTACAGAAGGCAAAAGAGAGGGAAAGAAGTTTGGGGAGTTTTCATTCATAATCAAGTACTCAAAACATACTACTTTTCCATTTTTAATACAATATAAAAGAACATTCTTCCATTTTAAAACTGTCTTTGATTTTTAAGGAGTTAGTAAACTTTGCTCAAAAAAAAAATACATTTAGAAAACAGGATTTCAACAAGATATATGTACTCCCATGTTTACTGCAGCTTTAGTCACAATAGCCAAAATATGCAAAAAACCTAAATGCCCATCAATGACAAATATAGATATAGATACAGATACAGACATATGAATATTATTCACCCATGAGAAAGAAGGACATCCTGACATTTGCAACAACATAGATAGACCTCAAGCACATTATTCTAAGTGAGGTAAGTCAGACAGAGAAAGACAGGGACTGATATTTACCACTTATATGCGGAATTTAAAAAAAGCCAAACCTGTAAAAACAGAGTAAAATTGTGGTTATCAGGAAGCTGGAGGGATAAGTTAGATGTTGCTTGAGGGTACAAACTTACAATAAGTCGTAAATAAGCCACAGAAATTTAATGCACAGTATAATGAATTTAGGCAACAATATTGTACTATAATTATCAAACTTACTAAGAGACTAAGACTTAATTATTCCAACAGCTACAAAGAAAGGATAATTGTGTAATATGATAGAGGTGCTAAACAGTGCTACAATAGCAATCATAATATATAAATTTATCAAATTAACATGCTGTATACCTTAAATTTACATCATATGTCAAATCTAATAAAAAATTCACAAGAATACCCAATAAATTATGAAAATTAATAATTTTAAAAATTTATATTTCAAAGAAAAAGAAATCTAGATAAATGGCAATTCAGATATCTTAAAGGTAAAGTAAAATGTGCATTTTAGACACAAAAATTTTCAGTAACATCTGAACATCTTTGATTTATCAGAAATTTTATACAATAAAATATCCTATAGAGAGAATCTATATTTCTAAAAATTTCCACACTTTTCAAAGATCAAACCCAAATAATATCTCTATTAATTTAAAACTTTCTTCTTAGGATCTCAAAGTATTTTACTGCATGATAAATTTCATTTGTTACACCTTTTCAAGTGACAATAGATGTTATATCTATTTTGCAGAACAGGGAATTGAGCAGGTTTTATGGGACTTCTCCAGCTTAAAGCAATGAATCAAAACAAGTTATGATCTCAGGCCTGAAGACCCACTTCACCACAACACTTCTCTTTCTCTCTCACTGTGAATAACTAAAATTAATACAATATTGAGCCACTCATTGGAATTTAACCCACCCCTTGTACATGCTATTATAAAATAAGCTCAAGTGGTTCTGATCCAAGTACTCTTGGGATCCAACTTTGGAAACACTTAACCTTAGAGTTAACAATCCAGTCATAAGAACAAGATAAGCACACAACACAAGACTAACACATAGCCATCAATGCAAGGTGGATGTTTGCTACGTGGTGAATTGTATGGTCAGTGGAGAGAGATTGCAGAAGTAGTCAAGGCTTACTCCACAGAGTCAGAGTTCTCTGTGTTACAAGTACAATTACAGTTACATGACTCTCCCTATTTATTTTGTTCTCATTGAGGTTTAAAAGAACCAGGCATAATTAAAAGAATGAAATGTCTGTCTTCCCCTTTCCCATTAAAAAAAAAAAAAAAAGCCTAGTGAAAGCATTCTCTGGCCCAAATTGAAGTCCAATAAGTTATCAATTCAAGGCTTTTACTGGATTATATTGGACCAAACTCCTTCTAGCCTTGAAATTCACTAGCATTTAGGAAAACACTTCTCCCATATTTTTCCTTCAGGATCTGAACCAAAGATTGTTGTTCCTTACTTACTATTCCCCAGTATGTAGCTCCCCCTTGCTCTCAACTTCAAGTTCAAATTCCTCAGAATGGTGTATGATGTTTTCACAGTACAAACTCTACATCCGTTTCCAGATTCCTATTTGATCATTACACAACCTTGACCCTTCGCTCCAGCCAAAGGAAAGATGTTTTCACATTTAAATTTAAACAAAGAAATGGGTTGGCGCACTTAAGAAAAGCCCCCTCCATGAAATGGGATGAAGAGTTTCTTGATAAAGAGTTGCTCCAATGATAAGATAAAGAACCTGTGCTCTCTCTGTCTCTAAGTGCTACCAAGTGTTAGTTTCATCCTAATACTGGATCCCCAAATACTAATGACTTCAATAGCAATGAAGGCTAACTGCATCTTTCTTCTCATCCAGCAGGAGACAAATGGAGGCTTCTTACAGTTTCTTCTTAGAGTAAGAAACTTCTCATGACTTCCCAGCAAGTCTCCCTTTGGGTCTTACTGATCCAGATTGCTGTAAACATTCCCATCCCTGAACCAGATATGAACCAAAGTGACATGGATGTTGGGGAGTCAACCACAATGTCCACTACACTGACCTGCTTGCAATTCTAGCAAAGTCCATGTTCTCTCACATCATTATGCCCATCATATTCTTTTGCTTCTATCTTGAATGTTTTTTCCCCTCAAAATGCTTGGCCAGATCTTACTCATTCTATAATAATTATTTCAAATGTCACTTCCTCTTGAAAGCATTTCCTCACAACCTTATACCATCCCTAATTTGAGTTAGTTATCACTCCTTTGTATTCTCAAATACTCCATAAAAACCTCTATTCTAACACTGTAGTCATTGATTTTCTTGCCTAAATTTCCTGAGGGTGGGAACTGTGCATCGTTCATCAGTATAATTACAACACACAAGCACAGTGACTATCAGTTACTTATATTAACAGTAGGTGATTAATAAAATATTGGTTGAATTAATTAGTGAAGGACTAACCAAAAACAGCATCACCATGAAAAACACTCCCTAGGTAAAAATCAAGACCTGCCCTGTTGATTATCCCTAACACTCCAGTTATTCAAGGGAAGTCAGGGGTGATGACATTAGCCAGGAAGTAACTGGAAAGCAAGGGTCAACACTGATTCAATAACTTTGAATGAATGCTTGCATGCATGAATGAATGAATGGAAAATTGAATGAATGTTGCATAATGTTACAAAGTTCCTAAAAAAGGAAATACTATTCTCTGAAAAATCATCCTCTGCAAAGGAATCATAGTTCTATTTCAACTAATCATATATTGTAAATGGAAAACTGATAGTTCTGGTTCCTGTCCTCTGGGAGGAAATACTCTATCTCACTGCATCCAAACCTCCTTTCACAAACAGTTGCCCTCACTGGTTTTACTGGTCTCTCAACATAATGGTTTTCTTGCTATATTTTTCAGAAATTTAGGACATCTTAGAGGGAATAGGAGTTACATTAGGGTAGTGATGGAGCCAAGAATCAGATCAGACAGCCAAGGTTCCTGATCCTCCTCCTGTGTTTGTTTTTGTTTCTTTTTTTTATTATTAATTAATTTATATATTTATTTATTTTTGGCTGCATTGGGTCTTCGTTGCTATGTGCAGGCTTTCTCCAGTTGCTGCGAGTGGGGGCTACTCTTCACTGTGGTGCAAGGGCTTCTCATTGTGATGGCTTCTCTTGGTGCAGAGCATGAGCTCTAGCCGCGTGGGTTTCAGTAGTTGTAGCACGGGGGCTCAGTAGTTGTGGCTTGAGAGCTCTAGAGCACAGGTTTGGTAGTTGTGGCACACAGGCTTAGTTGCTCCTCGGCATGTGGGATCTTCCCCGACCAGGGCTTGAACCTGTGTCCCCTGCATTGTCAGGTGGATTTTTAACCACTGCACCACCAGGGAGGCCCTCCTCTTGTGTTTGTTAATCAGATATGCTCTGATTTTCATCCATTTTTAAATATTAGAGCTCTTTAAGATTTTTTTCTAATAACTTTAAAAACACTATCTTAATCATATGGCTAACATTTATTAACCACTCACTTTGTACCAGGTTAAGTGTCTAACAGAGATTATCAGCGCTTATAAAACTCCTACAAAATTTGTACTATTCGTCTCCTTATTTTTATAGTTTTAAAAATTAAACTTGAATACTCTAATGGTGGAAGTACAACAATAAAAATTTCATGGAGATCTTTTTCATAATATACATTCAAAGCCTTTAAAATGTTTTTCTCCTTTGAAAATCTTAATTTATTTAACTTTAAGCTATATAGGTAGCAATAAAACCCAAGGTATTTTCTTGGTAATTTTGGCATAAATTGATAATTTTTTTTCTAAAACATATTTTTTTCAACTAAATTTTAAACTAAATCTAAACATAAATTTTTTTTCTTAAACATATAAACAATCATTCTTCTACAAAAGAAAATATGCAAGAGTAGTTCATAAGTTCATCAAGGCAATTTCAAGTCTCTGGTCCTCCTGTGACTTCAGCCTCCCACTCCCAGCAACTTGGCTGAATTTTGCATTATTATATAGAGCTGCAAAGTGCTATAAAGAAGCATATTCCTGAAAAGAGAAAGAGTGTTGGGCTTGGACTACAGAGAAAAGATAAGATGAGGGTACAAAATAGACCCTTCATTCATCAAAATACATGAGTCCAATGTTGAAATAATAAACCCTTATTATATAAAGAGCTTTTAGAAATAATTGAAATGAATTAAAGAGATGAGCTATCACAATTAAAATTTGGCTATAAGCATGAAAATATGCACAATATCCACAATATTAGAGAAGTACAAATTATGAAACAAAAATGTCATATTTTAATTATTAAATTATCAAATTTTTTTAAAAAATGATAGAATTCATTGTTCAGAAACAAGAAATCAGAGAAATGGGCATTTACTATAAAGCATAACTGAATATAAATGCATCCAAACTTTGGGGGAAGGAGATTTTAACAAAGCTTATTAGAAAAATTTTATTAAGTATCTTTGCATTCCCTTTCATCCTAAGAAACAACAGTAAGGTGCACAAAGTTATTTTATATATATATCTTAGCATTATTTACAATACTGGAAAAACTTTAAGCAACCTCAACATCCAAATACAGGAGATGGACTAAGTAGATTATACTGCATTTAATGATGGAAAATTACTATCCAGGCCATACAGGTTAACGACTCGGAAAATGCTAAAAATACAATTAGGAAGTGAAAGAAAAAACAAAAAGCAGTCTTCAAGAGAGTATTTATCATATGAACTCATTTGTATTTTGAAAAAAAGAAAGAATGAAAAATGTTGCGTGGAGAATTCTGATTAGTAGAATTAAAAAGACTTCCTGTATTTCCAAGTTATTTTTCAATTATATTGCAATTATGCTCTAATTATTTTTGAAAAATGAGTGAACAGAAGTATTTCAGAGCCTACTGAGAGGGGAAAACAAAAAAGTATTGACCATGGCTGAACAAAGTGTACTGGGTGAGGCAGCTCTTATATATCTTGGGGACAATGAGTTGAAAGGGAGAAGGGATAGAAATAAATAACAGCCCTAATTTCTTGTATTTTGGATAGAAACAACTCAATCATGACTTTGGTGTCTTCAATTGGCAGATTTAGGACAAACCAAAATGCATGTGTTGAACTCTGTGAGGCAGTTTTGCAAAATTGGAATCCCTTCCATGTGCCGGGACAGTCTATTCCTGGGAGGAACAGTCACTAAAATAAAGGACTGATAAGAGTGGTGTGAAGTTTTCAGAAAATACCATCCTATCCATTGTTGAATCATTTCAAATTAGCTAATATACTGTAGTACACTTCAAAAGGCTGCTTCTTTAGCCTAGAATGACCTACAGTTGATCTTGCCTGTGGTAAGAAAGAAGGAGAAGTAAAGAGTCTCCTGTGGCCCTGACTGAGAATGATGGAGGTTTATTCATGGATGATAGATTCAGTCAAAAGTAAATTAATTCCTCAGAGTGTGGATCTCTCTGATTCTTACATCAAACTGCAAAGCTTCAAGCAAAGTATTCGATGATGTCCCCATCACAATTCATAAGAAATTTATTATCAATTAAAAAATACTCCTTTTAGGTTGTTTGCTAATACTCCAATTAAATGTTTTTACTATAGTCATTTTACTATATTTATTTCTCTCACTATGTTAGGAGGTTTAGAATAAATATGTATGTAATGTAGGACTTTATCTTACTTTATATACACTGGCAATCTTTAACTTCCATCTCTCTTCTTACAAACTATGAAGAGGTAGCTCTTTCAGCAACTGTGCATCAATATCCACCTCTCAATTAGCAGATGTGTCCAATTTTAATTGCAAGTATTAGTACTAACTGATGTACTTTAAAAGGTAAACTTACATATTCACTTTTTAATTTTTTTTTTACTAGAGCATGCAGGACACTCCACACTGCATGGTGAAAAACTAAATATGGTATATTCTGAGAGATTCTGCCAAAATGTCATCTTTTCTGTATTTTCTCAGTGGTCTTTTAATGTTTAGCAATTTCATTAAGGTATAGTCTTTGATTTTATCCTACTTACTTCCTGGTGTTAAAGAGGTACTAAAGTAAGAGATAAGTTCAACAGAGTTGAACTCTGCTATTGTTTGAAAATTTCTTTAAATATTTGTATTTGTTGGGATTTCTTGAAACATGCAGGAAATAATGCTATGATAATGTAACTGGATGAATATTTATGCCAAAATATAACTTGCAAATCTTTCTCTAAGTATTAAAATAGAAATTCACTATAATGGAATAGTATTCAGCCATAAAAGAAAAGAATTCCATTTGCAACAACATGTAACACTTAAAGGTGTTACACTGAGTGAAATAAATCAGACAGAAAAAGGCAAATACCATTTGACCTTCCTGATACGTGGAATCTAAAAAAATAAAAACAAAACAAGCTCAAAGATACAAAGAATAGATTGGTGGTTGCCAGGGGTGGGAGGTGGAGAATAGGTAGGCAAAAAGGGTGGAGGTCAGTTATAAAATAAATAAGTCATGGTGATGTAATGCACAACATGGTATCTATAGTTAATAACACTGCATTGCATATATGAACTTGCTAAGAGAGTAAATCTTAAAAGTTTTATCACAAGAAAAAAAATTTTTTTGCAACTATGTACGGTAACAGATGTTAACTAGACATTGTGGTGATCATTTCATAATATATACAAATATTGAATCATTATGTTGTATACCTGAAACTAATGAAATGTTATAGGTTAATTATATACATAAGTTAATTAATTAAACAGAAATTCATTAGAAGTTGCTAAAAAATTAATCAGGATTTTCTAAAGTATTTCCAATATCTGTATACTATTAAAAGACCTATTTCATCATTTGGACCCTCCTTTTCCAAGATGGATGTCACAATGATTCATTTTACTAGAGTCAATATTTGGGGGGTTTGCTATTGATTGGTATTTCAGCCCAGAAGCAGGAGTAGTAATATCCTGCACTGTCTATATTCCTAACCCAAACTCACCCCCTTCTCTATCTGGAGGTTTCTGATGGAGATTAATGCAACAACAGCAGCCAAATAAGTGGAAGAGTTTAACAATGTCTAAGCCACTGTCTGATAATTCAAGGTGCAGCTCTAATAAAAACTTGGGTGGAGCATGCAGCTTCAAGTCAAGTTCAAATTGAGGTACCTTACCTTTCCTCAGGTCTGAATCCAACACTTGGTGTCTACTACCTTCTGATTGTTAAAAAGAATAAGAACTTGATGCAAAAACCAACATGCTCAACTGTGAGCAGTGCTCAAGTCAAGTCATCCATCCAATTGCATGGAAGAGCGATAACTATGTATGGATACAAGAATTTTCTTTAAGAAACAGTAATCCTTTCTCCTCAATACTCTGTAATGGCATATGTGGGAAAAGAATCTAAAAGAGAATGAATATATGTATATGTATAATTGATTCACTTTGCTGTACACCTGAAACTAACACAACATTGTGAATCAACTATATACTTCAATAAAAATTTTTTAAAAAAGAAAAGAAACAGTAATCCCATGTACTAGTAATCACAGTCAAAATGGTGTCCAGAAAGGTGAGTGATCCAACTGGAACTGCTTTATTCTTGGGAAAAAAATCTCTAAAGTAAGGAAGAGATCTGAAAACACTTCCCACATCATTTTCTACTTGTGACTGTCTTGAAATATGAAAATATATACTAAAAAAAAGAAAACTCTCCCATTTGATTATTTATATTTCTCCTCTCTAAAATATGACTTAAACTTCCCTCCTAAATACATATATTTTTCTTTCATATTAAATAACTTTCCCTAAATTTACAGATCTAGATTTAAAATCTAATGACATACTTACTAGCCACGTGGTCCTTGGCAAGTTATCTAAACTCTCTGAGTCTCTGTTTTCTAATCTTAAAAACAGGAATAATAACAACATCTGCCCCAAAAGTGTATGCTGAGAAGTAAATAAGCTCTCACATGTAAACTGACACAGTGGTTAAGAGCATGGAGTCAGATTTCTGCACTGGAAATCCAATAAAGTTACTTAACCTTGCAAGGTATCATTTTTCCCATACAAAGACTGGAGATAATAATAGCACCTCTTTATAGCTATGTTATGAAGAAATAATCCACATAAATCATTTAGCATAATGATGGCTTAACTATTATAAGCCACTATTATTTTTTAAGAACCTGGAACACAGCAAACACTCAATAATTGTTGGTGCTATCCCTCTCCTCTCTATCCCCAACCCCTATTTCTTTTACCTTTAACCATTGTGTATGGAAAGTACATATGTCCTTTTATTACCTTGTTCTTGTCAATAATGATGGGTAAGAAACACATGTCTTTGCTTTTTGGCAAAGAACCCTAATTAAAAAGACTTTGATGCCATACTCCATCTTTTGAGGGCCTTTTTGAGAATTTTTCTGAAAAATTTAATCCAGTTCAGGGCACACCTTGGTGCTAAATCTGAGACACAAGGCAGATGGACAGATAAATGTATTTAACATTTATTACCTTAGGCAATTTTTCACATAGGTGACACATGTAATATTTTATTTAGCATAACCTTGAACCATCTCTTTCTATGCAAAGGGCAAGTATGCTTGCATAGACATAATTTTTAAAGCATTTAAGCATATTATTTGCACTTCAATGACTCTCAGACAGCAAGGATGGGGGGGAAGGATGCCTTTGCCATTCAATGTTATCTTTCATGGCTTGTCAGAGCTTTTACTGGCTCATTTTCTTTAACTCACACTCACTAAAGTTGCTTTTTTCTCTTGATGAACTACTTTTACACAAAATTATGTGACCAGTCGTGTACTTTTTAAAAATATGCATTATTATCAAGGACAAGTTTACAAAAAGGCAATTATTAAGTGTTAGCACTTTTATCCAGTGCTGGTGTGACACAGCACTAAATCTGCTATTAGTTATAAATGTTGTCATTATTCATGGCAGACCAGTAGGCACTGTAAAAAATAAACCAAATAGCATTTATTTAGTTCCACTTCAATACAATAATGCTTTGACTTCACAAGTTCTCTTAGAACTAAGGAAGATAATTCTGAAATAAAATAAAATTTTTCATTTCCCCATCATGCCAAAAATGCTTAAAATTTTCTTGTGTTAAATGACAGAACATTAAAGAGTCAAATACCACATAACTCCATTATGCTAATACTGATTAAAATTTCTAACTTAGGGCAAAATCAGATCAATTCATTCAGAAAGAGAGTTGTCTCTTGTTACTCAGCATTACATGATGGAGTAAGAGTAATCAGAGCTGCATCTATACATGAATAGACTCTTAAATAACTCTAACTTCTACGTGCCTCCCTCATTAAGGAACAATATTCTCCCTCTTGACAAATTTTCAGGTCTGTAAATGGACCATTCCCATCAATTGTGAAATTAAAATTCCTCAATTAACAGAGCTTTAAAAGATAAATCTAGTATTGGACACTTGGGAGTCAATGAAATTCACTTTTATTTTGTGCTTGGGGAAAATGCTTCAAACAAAGAGAAAATATAAATTGGGACCTGCAAAAAGAAATAAACAAGTGCACTATTACATTTGGAAACTTCAACATCCCTCTATTAGTAGAAATAATTCAGGATGGAATGCAGAATATGACACAAGAATCTAACCATATTACAAATGCATCAAGCAACTTTACTAAAAGGGGTGAGGGAAAAGGTGCTGCCCTAAGTAACTTTGGAAATGAATGGAATCTCTAAAACTAAAGGCAAAACGAGCTGCACATAAGCACTGTACTCTAGTTAATAAAGCTGTTTCCATGGTTACATGTTAACAATTCCGATACTGCTCTATCTGTGCACTGGAACTAAACAATTAGATAAATGAATGGCTGTGGATGGGAAGCCAGATTTCTCACTGTTGGAGTGGAAGTTCACAGTTAAGCAAGGGAGGGCTATAATGACCCATGTGGAATGTATTAGAGTTGGAGACATCAATAAGAACTCATATTTTACTGGTTAATATAGAAATGTGGGGGGGGGGGGTTAGTATACACATATAGTTCTATACTCTGTCCTCTGAGATAGCCTAGAGGCAATGACATCTCAGTAGCAACAAGAACACCTAAGGCCCAGATCTTGGTTTTCGAATATCATTCTTCAGTAAAAAGAACCAGGGCCTCTTAGAGAAATGGCTGATTCTAGGACTGGAGCAAGAAATATACAAAGTGAGCTCTTATAATGACAGAAAGTAAGCACTTCAGGACATACTGGGAAGAAAAAAAGCAAAGCACAATGATAAGGGTATGTCAAACAAGTACAGGAGCCAACTGAAAGAGCTCCCAATGGCCAAAGCTGGAAGAATTTGAGCAGGAAAATAGTGTTGAATTATAACCCAGAGTATGAATAAATATCATGAGTCCATAGTGCTTTAAATGATTAAATAAATTAATGAACTATAGAGACAAATAACCCTTGCAGAAGAATTCTAAATAAATGTATATAGATATTTTACCCTAAAGAAAGAAGAGCATAACTCCTTGCTCCTTAAGTGCAGGCTGCCCATAATAACTTCCTTGCAAAGAGTACAGTAAGGAAAGGAGGAGAAAAGAGTAACTTGAAAGTAAAGAAACCTGAAAAACCATATTTCAACCAAGAGATGAAGGTCTACATCAGCAGTCATAAATCATGTTGACATTGCACACCCTTGATATGATGTGATGAAATGACACCTCACCTCTGTGATCTTCCTCCCCAAAACCCACAACCCCAGTGTAGCATGAGGAAAACATCAGAAAAATTCTGACAAAGGGGCATCCTGCAATATACCTGACCAGTACTCCTAAACACTGCCAAGGTCATCAAAAACAAAGAAATTCTGAGAAACTGCCACAGCCAAGAGGAGCCTAAGAAGACATGACAATGTAATGTGGTGACATGTATAGGATCCTGAGACAGAAAAAAAAAGTCATTTAATAAGAAAAAAGGAGAGATGAATAAACTGTTGACTTTTGTTAATAATAATGTATCAACATTGAGTTGTTAAATGAAGCAAACATAACATACTAATATAAGATGTTACTAATTGGGGAATATAGTATATGCGTGGGACATGGGAACACAGTACTATATGCTCAATTTTTCCGTAAATCTAAAACCGTTCTAAAAACTAAAGTTTACTTATAAAAAAAATTTTAAAGAACATTTCTCATGAAGAGCCTCTAGAAATTTCAGAACTCCAGGAAGAAAGAGAAAATTTTAACAAGTTTTTGAAACGTAAAAAGTGGATGATTTTCAAAGTGACGAGACTTGGTATAGCATAAGGCTTCTTGTGAACAATACTGGGTGCTAGAAAAAAATATGAGAAAATGCCTTCAAAGTTTTGAGAAAAAAATAATTTTGAGCCAACATAAATAAATGACTGTGAGCCTAGCTAAACTACTACTCAAATATACTGACAAAATAAAAACATTTTCAAAATTTCACATACTCTTATTCAAAAAACTATTAAAAGATGTTCTCTAGCAAAATAAAAAAGAAACAAAAGAAAGAGGAAAACATAGTAATTGAGACCAAAAAAAAAGGGAAACAAACCCAGGTTTACAATGCACTACAGTGAAATCCTAGGATAAGTGTATTGTAGCAAGATGAAAAGGCACGTAGTCCAAAGTAGACCTGAATGACATAAGCTCTGAGAAGACTGTCTTAAAGAAGAGAATAAACTCCCTGCAACAAAAAGCATGATGAAAAAAATGAATCATCATAGTGAGAAGATGGACAAATATTAGAAAATTAAATTTATTTAAATTGAATGTCTATTTCCATACCTCAAAATTATAAAATTATAGTTTTCATTCAAGAAGCCAAATTTAGTAAAATAAAATTACATTGCCTCCTATGGCTACAAAACCCTTCCTGTTTCTTTAGTAAATAATATCTATGTATTGATACTCTACAGTTAGAGCTACTTACGGGTAAAGTATTTAGAATAAATCTGTAGACAGACCATGAAAGATTTAACTATAATTAAGGATAAAATGTAGATGCTATAAATACAGATAATTGAAAGTCAAAATATAAATATGGTGGATGGAGGTACGGAGGTGGAAAAGTCAGGAGAAATGGTGAGAAGCATGGAAGTGCTCGTTCTTTCATCTTGGACAGTGCAAAATGAACAGATACTGCCTGGGGTGAATTGGTAAAAATAGAAGTTTAAGTATATCATGTATTGGTATATGATGTAAGTATATCATGTAATGGTATAAAGGCAACCAATAAAATAAATAAAAATAAGTATGTGACAGACTGAGAGAGTGGCAGAGTTTATGAGGGAGTTAGAGGAATAAAGAGAAGATGATATAATGACCTATATCCCTCATTTTTCAAAGTAGGGGGTTGATAGATATTCACTAAAGTTGATAAATCAAGAAGTGTAGAATTAGACATTAGCAAAAATTGTTAAAAACAACATAAGGTGTTTAATATATAGAAAGATTTTTTAAAATTCAAAGTCATAAAAATAAGTTTAAGCTTTGGTTATCTGAAAATGTTAAATGCTTATGCCCAAATTCCGAGGGATAAATGACATCTAAGTTACCTGCTACTTTAATTACATTTGGAAATCAACAGACCCATGAAGCAAATGAGAATAACCAAACTGAGCTCAAAGTATATACTGAGACTTAAGCCTACACTGTTTAACAAAGCAAGCATAAAAATCAACCAACTAAACATTCAACTGATAGGGAAAGAAAAACCTAAGAAATAAAAGGAGTTTTTCTCAAAATCAAGACGGTGGAGTAGGAGGATGTGCGCTTACTCCCTCTTGCAAGAGCACCAGAATTACAACTGACTGCTGAACAATTATTGACAGAAAGACACTGGAACTCACCAAAAAAAGACACCCCACATCCAGAGACAAAGGAGAAGCCACAATGAGATAGTAGGAGGGGTGCAATTGCATTAAAATCAAATCCCATAAATGCTGGGTGGGTGACACAAGCTGGAGAACAGTTATATCGCAGAAGTCCACCCACTAAATGAGGGTTCTGAGCTCCACATTAGACTTCCTAACCTGGGGGTCCAGCAACGGGAGGAGGAATCCTGAGAATCAGACTTTGAAAGCCAATGGGATTTGATTGCAGGACCTCTACAGGACTAGGGGAAACAGAGACTCCACTCTTGGAGGGCACACAAAAAAGTGTGCTCACCAGGACCCAGGGGGAAGGAGCAGTGACCCCATAGGAGACTGAACCAGACCTACCTGCTGGTGTTGGTGGGGGGTTGGGGGAAGCTGTGGCTCACCAAGGAGACAGGGCCACTGGCAGCAGGAGTTCTGGGAAGTGCTTATTGGCATGAGCCCTCCCAGAGTCCACCATTAGCCCCACCAAAGTGCCTATAAGCTCCAGTGCTAGGTAGCCTAAGGCCAAACAACCAACAAGCTGGGAATAGGGCCTCACCCACTGGCAGACAAGCAGATTAAAGTTTCACTGAGCTCTGCCCACCAAATCAGATTAAAGTTTTAATGAGATTGGCCACCCAGCCCAACACATCATCAGTCCCTCCCATTAGGAAGCATGCACAAGCGTCCTAGATACCTTCCTCCACGAGAGGGCAGACAGCAGTATCAAGCAGTATCAGCAACATTTTGTCTTGTGGAACTGAAAATCACAGCCACAGAAAGAAAAAGGAAAAGGCAAAAGACTTTGTACCAGAAGAAGGGACAAGATAAAACCCCATAAAGACAACTAAATGAAGAGGAGATAGTCACCCTTACAGAAAAAGAATTCAGAATAATGATGGTGAAGATGATCCAGGACTTTGAAGAAAGACTGGATGCAAGGATGGAAAAGTTTCAAGAAAAGTTTACCAAAGACCTAGAAGAATTAAAGAATAAACAAACAGAGATATGCAACACAATAATGGAAATGAGAAATACACTGGAAGGAACCAATAGCAGATTAACTGAGGGAGAAGGGCGAATAAGTGACCTGGAAGACAGAATGGTGATAATCACTAATGTGGAAAAGAATAAAGAAAAAAGAATGAAAAGAAATGAAGACAGCCTAAGAGAACTCTGGGACAATGTTAAATGCACCAATGTTCCCATTATAGGGGTTCCAGAAGGAGAAGAGAGAGAGAAAGGACCCAAGAAAATATTGGAAGAGATTATAGTTGAAAACTTCCCTAACATGGGAAAGGAAATAGCTACCCAAGTCCAGGAAGCACAGAGACTCCCAGTCAGGATAAAGCCAAGGAGTAACACACCAAGACATATAGTAGTCAAACTGACAAAAATTAAAGAAAGAGAAAAGTTATTAAAAGCAACAAGGGAAAAATGACAAATAACATACAAAGGAACTCCCATAAGGGTAACAGCTGATTTCTCAGCAGAAACTCTGCAAGCCAGAAGGGAGTGGCATGATATATTTAAAGTGATGAAAGGGAAGAATCTACAACCAAGAATACTCTACCCAGCAAGGATCTCATTCAAATTCAATGGAGAAATCAAAAGCTTTACAGACAAGCAACAGCTAAGAGAATTCAGCACCACCAAACCAGCCCTACAACAAATGCTAAAGGAACTTCTCTAAGCAGGAAACATAAGAGAAGAGAAGGACCTACAAAAACAAAAACAAAACAATTAAGAAAATCGTGATAGGAACATACATATTGATAATTACGTTGAATGTAAATGGACTAAATGCACCAACCAAGACACAGAGTGGCTGAATGAATATAAAAACATGACCCATATATATGCTGTCTATAAGAGTCCCACTTCAGACCTAGGGACACATACAGACTGAAAGTGAGGGAATGGAAACAGATATTCCATGCAAATGTAAATCAAAAGAAAGCCGGAGTAGCAATAGTCATATCAGATAGACTTTAAAATAAAAAATATTTTAAGAGACAAGAAAGGACACTACATAAAAATCAAGGGATCAATCCAAGAAGAAGAGATAACAATTATAAATATGTATGCACCCAATATAGGAGCACCTCAATACATAAGGCGAATGCTAACAGCTATGAAAGAGGAAATCAACTGTAACACAATAATAGTGGGGGACTTTGACGCCCCACTTACACCAATGGACAGATCATCCACACAGAAAATTAATAAGGAAACACAAGCTTTACATGACATAATAAATCAGCCTGAATTAATAGATATCTATAGGACATTACATCCAAAAACAGCAGATTACACATTCTTCTCAAGTGCACATTGAACATTCTCCAGGATAGATCACATTTTGTGTCATAAATCAAGCCTTGGTAAATTCAAGAAAATTGAATTCGTATCAAGCATCTTTTCTAACCACAACACTATGAGATTAGAAATCAATGACAGGAAAAAAACTGTAAAAAACACAAACACTTGGAGGCTAAACAATACCCTACTAAATAACCAAGAGATCACTGAAGAAATCAAAGAGGAAATCAAAAAATACCTAGAGACAAATGACAATGAAAACACAATGATCCAAAACCTATGGGATGCAGCAAAGGCAGTCCAAAGAAGGAAGTTTATAGCATTACAATCCTACCTCAAGAAACAAGAAAAATCCCAAGTAAACAATTTAATCTTATACCTAAAGAAACTAGAGAAAGAAGAGCAAACAAAAACCAAAGTGAGTAGACAGAAAGAAATCATAAAGAACAGAGCAGAAATAAATGAAATAGAAACAAAGAAAACAAGAGCAAAAATCAATAAAACTAAAAGCTGGTTCTTTAAGAACATAAATAAAGTTGATAAACCTCTAGCAAGACTCATCACGAAAAAGAGGGAGAGGACTCAAATCAATAAAATTAGAAATGAAACAGGAGAAGTTACAACTGACACCACAGAAATAAAAAGCACCATAAGAGATTACTACAAGCAACTATATGCCAATAAAATGGACAACCTGGATGAAATGGACAGATTCTTAGAAAGGTATAACCTTCCAAGACTGAATCAGGAAGAAATAGAAAATATGAACAGACCAATCACAAGTAATGAAATTGAAACTGTGATTAAAAATAACCCAACAAACAAAAGTTCAGGACCAGATGGCTTCACAGGTGAATTTTATCAAACATTTAGAGAAGAGCTAACACCCAACCTTCTCAAACTCTTCCAAAAAATTTCAGAGGAAGGAACATTCCCAAACTCATTCTATGAGGCCACCATCACCCTGATACCAAAACTAGACAAAAACACTACAAAAAAAGAAAATTACAGACCAATATCACTGATGAATTTAGTTGCAAAAATCCTCAACAAAATACTAGCCAACAGAATTCAGCAACATATTCAAAGGATCATCCAATGATCAAGTGGGATTTATCCCTGGAATGCAAGGATTCTTCAATATATGCAAATCAACCAATGTGATACACCATATTCACAAATTGAAGGATAAAAACCACATGATTATCTCAATAGTGCAGAAAAAGCTTTTGACAAAATTCAACACCCATTTATGATAAAAACTCTCCAGAAGGTGGGCACAGAGGGAACCTACCTCAACAAAATAAAGGCCATATATGACAAACCCACAGCAAACACCCTTCACAATGGTGAAAACTGTAAGCATTCCCTCTAAGATCAGGAACAAGACAAGGATGTCCACTCTCGCCACTACTATTCAGCATAGTTTTGGAAGTCCTAGCCACAGAAATCAGAGAAGAAAAAGAAATAAAAGGAATCCAAATTGGAAAAGAAGTAAAACTGTCACTGTTCACAGATGACATGATACTATACATAGAAAATCCTAAAGATGCCACCAGAAAACTACTTGAGCTAATCAATAAATTTGGTAAAGTTGCAGGATACAAAATTAACACACAGAAATCTCTTGCATTTCTGCACACCAACAATGAATGATCAGAAAGAGAAATTAAGGAAACAATCCCATTCACCATTGCAACAAAAAGAATAAAATACTTAGGAATAAACCTAACTAAAGAAGTAAAAGACCTGTACTCAGAAAACTGTAAGACACTAATGAAAGAAATGAAAGATGACACAAACAGATGGAGAGATATACCATGTTCTTTGATTGGAAGAATCAACATTTTGAAAATGACTATACTACCCAAAGCAATCTACAGATTCAATGCAATCCCTATCAAATTACCAATGGCATTTTTTATAGAACTAGAATAAAATATCCTAAAATTTCTATGGAGACACAAAAGACCCCCAGTAGGCAAAGCTATCTTGAGGGGAAAAAATGGAGCTGGAGGAATCAGACTCCCTGACTTCAGACTATACTACAAAGCTACAGAAATCAAGACAATATGATACTGGCACAAAAACAGAAATATAGATCAATGGAACTGAATAGAAAACCCAGAGATAAAATATGGTCAACTAATCTATGACAAAGGAGGCCAGGATATACAGTGGAGAAAAGACAACCTGTTGAACAAGCAGTGCTGGGAAAACTGGACAGCTACATGTAAAAGAATGAAATTAGAACAATCCCTAACACCACACACAAAAATAAACTCAAAATGGATTAAAGACCTAAATGTAAGGCCAGACACTATAAAACTCCTAGAGGAAAACATAGGAAGAACACTCTTTGACATAAATCACAGCAAGATATTTTTTGATCCACCTCCTACAGTAATGGAAATAAAAACAAAAATAAATAAGTGGGACCTAATGAAACTTCAAAGCTTCTGCACAGCAAAGGAAACTATAAGCAAGATGAAAAGACAACCCTCAGAATGGGAGAAAATATTAGCAAATGAATCAACAGACAAAGGATTAATCTCTGAAATATATAAACAGTTCATGCAACTCAATATCAAAAAAACAAACAACCCAATCAAAAAATGGGCAGAAGACCTAAATAGGCATTTCTCCACAGAAGCCATATGGATGGCCAAGAGGCACATGAAAAGCTGCTCAACATCACTAATTATTAGAGAAATGCAAATCAAAACTACAATGAGGTATCACCTCACACTGGTTAGAA
The DNA here is from genome assembly GCF_030028045.1 of Hippopotamus amphibius kiboko. Lineage (NCBI taxonomy): Eukaryota > Metazoa > Chordata > Mammalia > Artiodactyla > Hippopotamidae > Hippopotamus > Hippopotamus amphibius. The sequence continues at coordinate 67,024,224 of NC_080191.1, forward strand.
TGGGCCTCATCAGAAAATCTACAAACAGAAAATGCTAGAGAGGGTGTAGAGAAAAGGGAATGCTCTTGCACTATTGGTGGGAAAGTAAATTGATACAGCCACTAAGGAGGACAGTATGGAGGTTCCCTGAAAAACTAAAAATAGAGTTACCATATGACCCAGTAATCCCACTACTGGGCATTTACCCAGAGAACACCATCATTCAAAAAAACACATGCACTCCAATGATCATTGCAGCACTATTTACAATAGTCAGGACATGGAAGCAACCTAAATGTCCATCACAGAGGAATGGATAAAGAAGATGTGGTACATATATACAATGGAATATTACTCAGCTGTAAAAAGCAATGAAACTGGGACATTTGTAGAGACGTGGATGGACCTAGAGACTGTCATACAGAGTGAAGTGAGTCAGAAAAAAACAAATATCGTATATTAACACATACATGAGGAATATAGAAAAATGGTACAAATCAACCAGTTTGCAAGGCAGAAATAGAGACACAGATGTAGAGAACAAACATATGGACACCAAGTGAGGAAAGCGGGGAGGGTTGGGGGGGAATGATTTGGGACATTGGAATACCAAATTATACACTCTAAATATATGCAGTTTATTGTATCTTAACTATATCTCAATAAAACTCCTTAAAAAAAAAGAAAGAAAGAAAAGGAAAACAAGAGGGGAGAAATAAAGTTCTAAATAGAAAAAAAAATCCATGAGTTAAAAAAAGAGAAAAAATAGATTTCATATTCTAAATTTTATTTAAAACATATAATGCACACCTCTGGCAAGTGGGTTTACTTTAGTTCTCTTTTGTAAAGGAAAACACTGGTATACATAAGCAAAACAAGAAATGGAACATAGATAAAATTGTATTCTTTCTAATTATAAAAGTTAAACTCTGAAGGAACATGTAGCAATTTAATATTCAGACCCGGCAATGCAGGACCTTATAATGCAGGCCCAGCGAGTACACAGATCACTTGTAGGTGAGACGACATTAATGCAGAACCATGTGGATAACAGCTACAAGTAGAGCCAGTTATATGTAGAAGGAAAAACAGGATATTTTAGTAACATGGAAGCTGAATAAGTAGAAAGTTTCCAGAAGCAACGGACACTCAATAATCCAGTGTCACAGTGACATCAGGCAGAAGTGATTCCACACAGATAAGAAGCCAGAGAGACCCTTCCTGTACCACAGTCTCAGAAATGGATACCAATTAAGAATGACTGGATGTCCAAGTTTCCCAAAAAAATAGTAGGTCAATTATCAAAAGATACAGGAATAGAAAAGGAAGGGGCAAAAGAAGAAAGACTTTGAAGGGAATAGAACAAATGCAATTCTGGTGTCCTCCGAGGAGGCATCATCACAAGAATTCCATTTTGCTATCTTTCATAGACTCCTATCATTTTAGGACTGGTGAAGACAAAAGACATCATTTTCTGAAACTCTCTCATGTGTAAAATGTGTAATATGTGTCCTAGACTAGGAACAAGGAGTCACACATCTAAGAAGAAACTCCAGACTCCAGATTAACAGTGCAGTTATTATTCCATCACACAGCATAATCTCCCATTTACTCCAATGCAAGGTACAAGGTAAGGTTCCATGATTTTCCACTATTTTTAAATTTCACTACGACATTTTAATTTTTCATATGTCTTGACCAACACCAACCTTGCAGTGTGGGGTGGGAGGAGACAAGAAAAGGAAAAAAGGAAGCGTTCTCCAAACTCCACTTGGCTCAGTTTCTATGAGTTCCTGCTGAACCCTTAGCACTCAGGCATTTACACAGAAATAGTCTGCCAAAGCACTGTCCTATTGGGACATCAGCACATCCATCATGATTCTTATTCAAATGTGTAAGTCTCAAAGCCCCCTGTAACAGAATGTAAATACAGTTTATGCCTTTCAATACAAGATCAAGCCACAATTTAAGGTTCTTTGTAATGCTCCTAGCATCCTTGGTCCCCCCAGCCTCTAAGAGCACAGAAGGACACAAACCTGCCTCAGGCAATGTTTCCAAGTTCAATTAAAATGGAAGCAGGAAGTTATTCTAAGACTCTGAATAGGTTCTTGATGAAAATATTGGTTAGGAAAATGAGTGTGCCCTCATGCCTGTCCAGCACATCTGGTAGGAAAGCGTTGTCACTTTATTTGCATTCCATGAACAATTAGAAAAGTAATTTGCAGTTTGGAACAAACAAATGTGAAACAGCAGTTGACTGAAATCTCCCCCCATAAAAGAGTAATACTGACTACATTAAAGACTTTTCTTTAAAAACTTCATTAATGGAGTTCCATTACTTTTAAATTTTTGATTAATTCTAGTTTGATCTTCACGTTTGCACTAAGTAATTTTGCAGAAACAGGGGGGTCAAGGGGACTGTGCCATAGAGATGGGGGTTAAGAGACATGAATGGGAAGAGGTTCACAAAAGATTCACTGGGCCAAGGATTCGCTGTTAACCCTGGGGGAGAGGGAGGAGAGGGAGAAAGAGAGAGGACAGAAGGAAGCTGACAAGACATGGGACAAACAGAACAGAAAAGATAACACTGAGGTGAGAAGAACAAGAGCTTCTTCCTTTTCAGAGGAAGGTGGGCAGAGGATTTTTGAAGAGTCCAGGCAGACGAGCAAGCAGCAAAGTCCGCATCATCAGTGGTATTTCCTATGGAACTAAACAGACTGCAGGTCCTGTCTTCAGCTAAAGAGCCCTACCTATGAAGTACACTATCCTTCAGGCACAGGGTTGAAGGGAGGGGCATCTACGGATTTGGGTTTTGCTGATGTAAAGAGCTACATTTTCCTTAGGAAACTTCTGACTTAATGTTTGGTATATTTCACTTCTAATTACAAATTAAATTTATATTGAGATATTTCTGCTAAAAAGTGCCTGGAACTCTATTTCAGATTTACTTGTGTGTTGTAGAAGAATAATAGGCCACCTACATTCCATGAAGCTAAATACCTGTAGATCAGGACCGTGAGTTGAGAAGGAGACAAATTTCTTAGGAACAGAGTTTAACCCTGTAGTAATGAACAGAGTATAACCTGCTGAGTTGCAATACTGGTTACACTCTTATTTTCAAAGTTGGACAGACACTTCCACTGGATCCAAGACTTCTTTTCTATTAATTGATCTAGGGAGAATAACTACAAGATCTGTATACATATCCACATGCCTCCCAACCCCTTTTCAGACATTATTAATCAATCACAATGCTCCCTCCTGACTGAGGCAGGACTCAGCTTCATTATAGCATTCAATTGATATGGTATGAGAGTCAAAGAAATTGGCTTCCCACCTGTGAGCTATACTGTTATCTTCTGAGATGTCTTACTCAAAAATAAGTAATTAGTAATTACACTCAGTCCAAATACTTAGAATTGAAGAAAGAAAAAAAGTAGAACTGGAAACGTTTAGAACTACAAAAACATCTTGAAAATTGCTATGAGGATTCTCCGAGGGAGAAATTCTATTTTAAATTCAGGTTTTTGGTAATAAACACAAAATTTTATAGTGTTTTATAAACTTCAAAGACCTTTCAAATACAGATTTGTTTTTCCTCTTCTCAGTTTGGTACTAAATGCTCTCTTCAACCTGCTCTATGTGGGCCAGCCACATCCATGGTTTTTCTTTGCATTTCTAACTCAGTATTTCTGGGGCTAATAATAAAATTGAAATCACAATTGTTCTATGATCTGGAGCCAAAATTTGATCTTAGAAACATAAGCAAACATAAAATTAATATGCTTGAAGAACACTTCTATTTTCACACACTTTTTACGATAGGGAAAATGAGACACATTTTTCCTAGATCTAATACATTGCAATGCAAGTGATCATAAGTACAGGCGATTAAACCAGTTTTTTGTTACCACAGATTGACATCAAAGACATCTTTCTCCTCCAGTACAAAAAAATGAATCATTCTGAGTAAAGAATTACTGAGATCCTTTCAAAACTTCAGCCCCCACCCCCACCCCAGAGTCAGTTAATGTAGAGAACATATGCCAACCGATCCCACTGGCTTCCTTAAAATGTGATTTAATTGCTAAACTTGTTATTCATAACCACAACTGTGATGTCCTTTATTATGATGGCTCAAATTTTATAAGGTACAAAAAAACAATAAAAGCCCTAACTCAGCATAAACAACAGCCTAGTACAGAAAACCCTACAGATTCAATCAAATTAATTTAATTTTAAGATATACCTTATTCTGGATGCATATTTTCTTATATTCTATATAAGCCATCACATAGGATTTTTTTATTGTGAATTATTGCCAGCAAAAAGCTAACTCATGAAATCCATTCACAGAAATGCTAGTTATGTTAAATTGATCTCATTTCACTCTACGTGCCTACCTTATTTTTCTGTGTCTTCCACTTTAGTACTTCTATTTTAGACTTGAGAGGTTAATAACTAAGTTGGAAATGCAGTTTCTGGGAAATGCTTCCATATTATTGTGTCTTTTATTTCTGACCTGTCCTGGGGAGTAGGAAGACTAGAGCCAGGAGGAGGATGTGGTTATGCTGTTCAATCATTAGAGAAAACAATTCAGAGATGTTTCCTTTTAAACACTGTTTGACTGAGGAGGGGAAAATGCAGCCAGAGAAGGAAGCTGACTCTTGGCAAATTTATCTTACCTGGCACATCAAAATCCCCACCCAACACTAAAAGCTGCTCACGGACTTCACCAGTTTCCAACATTCTGTTAGCTTGACATGGAACTAAATAGGAAAAAAAAAAAAAGTGTTTTTTTATTCCTGAAAGTGGATAGTTACTCAGTAAACACCATAAAAATTTAATTGTACTGTTTTTCTCATCAATCTAAGAGAGATTTATTCACTGATTTTGGGAATTAATTCCCTCGTAGGATGAATAAAACATTATATCCCAAGATTTATTTATTTGGTAAGTTTCTCAAAACACCTTGTAGCAGCAAAGTTTCTGTGTTGGCAAAACTGAAGAAAAGAGAGCTGATGAAAGCACACTTATTAAATGGGAGTTTTTGTGTCCACGAGGCTTAGACTTCTGGCTTCAACTCTTCCTACCTATGTAAGTCCTTTAATATTTCTAAAATTCTGGTTTTTCAACTATAAATGGAAATTTTAGTCTTCACTCTTAGAATAGTGCTAAGCAAGTATACAGTTGCCTTTCATCAATGGTAATCAGTGGTAACAGAAGGAAGAAAGTGAGTACAGCAGTAACAGAAAGATGTTAACAAAAAATAGATCCCAGTTTCAATTTCACCCAATTAAAAATTCTTCTAACAGTATATACAAAAGCTGTAGGCAAGGGAATACAAAAGCTTTTCACAAGCAAGTCTAGCTACTCAGAGAGAGATTAGGGAGCAGGGTGTAGGATGGTAAAAGTAAAATGGAGTAAAAATCAGTGGTTTCTTAGCTTGCTCTATTTTGCATAAATTTCCATGCACCTAATTCAAAGGTCCTTAACTTCATTCATCCTTTAGAGATTCAAAATTCAAGCCACAACCTGAAGAAATGAATAACATCTAATCCCATATTAATGAAGGGGACAAGTTCCTGAGACTGGAGTTGAAGCTGAAAGACATTGTGCTTGAATGCCCTTTACTCTGTGCGCCTGCAGACCTGAGTCTTGAATGTCAGGATCCTCAAGGACCCACTGCCTGAGGATGATCATCTAACCTGACTGTGTTACATGGGTTGGCAGGTGACAGGGACCCCAACTGGACTGAGTGCCCAGTAGATTTCCTGACGATTCGCTGGTATAAACAGTCATGCACAATAGTTTCTACCTTTGAACTTTGATTCCTTTTTTAATTGAGAAAAAAACAGCATTTGAATAAAACATTTCAGTATGTACAACTTAATTGGAGCAGAACAGTCCCTGGGCTCAAAGACTTAGCCAAGTAACTAGGCATATAGAGACTAGCCCTCTACTCTGGACCCCAGAATTCCCCTTAGATACAGATGGCCCAAGATGGGTATTACTATACCCAGACTTATACTGGCCCTGAAGTGGGCTAGTTTTACCTTGGCCAAATTACTTAGCCTCTCTGTATCTCATTTTCCTCATCTGTAAAATGGACCTATATAATAAGAAAGAAATGAGACTGTTGAGATTAATCATGCCTTGGAAATGTGTTTGACATGACATGTACCCATTAAATATTAGCTTGTATAGTATTATCATTATAGAAACATGGAGAGTTGAGCTTAAAAGCAATAGATTCTTGAGTGTAAAATCTTTAAAAAGCTTGAAATATTTACCAAGGAGAATTCTAAGTAGAAAAGTCTTAGCTATAAGAAAAGAAAAACAAATATACATTTCTTAAACACATACTATTATCCATTGTGTGAGCCCTTCATATGTTATTTCATTCACAAATCAACCCCGCATAGGTTGCAAGTATTGTGACTCCACAGGAAAGAAAACAAACTTGAGACTTTATGACATTTTCACAAAACTGCCCAGCTTATTTGAGGCAAAGATGACTTTCTAACACAGGTGGATCCACCCTCCAAATTCATGTGTTTTCATCAAACCATGATGGCTTCACAATATATTCAGTAAACACTTCCCACCCCTAATTGTGTCAGTTCCAATGAATCAATATGCCCAGTGTGAAAACAAATCAGCTTAAGTTATTATGAAGCATTTATAACAATTGCAGTAATTTTAACAAAGAGAATACACAACAATTAACATACATAACCACCAGGGTGTAAAGAGTTTGTTCATTTTAACTGTTATTAGACCCATCAGCTGTCATTCTGACCTTTACTGCCTAGAAAAATACCCTTTGCAAGATAATGTAAAGGGAACACTAAAGAAGTCAACCTTCATAAAAAAAAAAAATGTTTTTTTTGTAAGGAGGAAACTTTATAGGTGTCAACAGATTCACTGATGTGCCTTAAGGCACATGAAAACCAGGCTTGCCAGCTGCTGCTCTGAGGTTAGTATTTCACTATTATAGAGCAACTTTTCCCTTCTGAGCATTTCTCAGAGCTTTATAATCTTACAAACAATCTAACATCTCTGCAGTCAGTATCCTTCCTTTCCTAAATGAATATAAATTCTGCTCAAATTCACTAGGGAAAAAGCACAATGACTACCCCATTGCTTCATTAGCACTGTCTATGCCAGCCACTGGACTCCAGCTGCACTTTTTTTTTCAAATCTTTATTGGAATATAATTGCTTTACAATGTTGGGTTAGTTTCTACTGTACAACAAAGTGAATCAGCTATATGTATACATATATCCCCATATCCCCTCCCTCTTGAGCCTCCCTCCCAGCCTTCCCATCCCACCCCTCTAGGTCATCACAAAGCATCAAGTTGATCTCCCTGGGCTATGCAGCAGCTTTCCACTAGCCATCCATTTTACATTTGGTAGTGTGTATATGACAATGCTACCCTCTCACTTCATCCCATCCAGCTGCACTTTTTAATATAACTGTTATAGCTCTTGTCACATTGTTGCATAATGATTAATTCATCTCCTATCTCACCAAATAGCCAGTGGGCAACCTGATGGCAAAGACCATGTCTTATTCACCTTAGTACAGTTTCTGTTCAATAACTATTTAATGAGCACTTACTCTACGCCAGGGTCCAAGCTAGATGGTCAGGCTATACAGGCTATAAAGACAAATGAGACAGAGCACTGGGCCGGGGAGATGCTATGGACAAATGAAGGAGATAGGCACAGTGACTGATCATTTCAACACAATATGGGAGAAACAACACAGACACAGCATGAGCATGAGCTGGTGAGAGCATGAGAAGTCCCCGAACCCAGCCTCGGTGGTTCAAAGAAGACTCCTAGAGGAGGTGAGGATGTAGTTCTGACCTGAGGATGTTATCTCAAGATGCTAGTGAGAAAGGCCTTGGTGAGTACTTTGTGTCTTATTCTACATGTGATTAGAAGCCTTGAGAGGGTCGTTAGCAGGGAGTGAGATCGTCTGACTTAATATTTTATAAGAATCCCTTTGACTGTGAAATTGAGAAAAGGCTGGAAGAGATAAGTTGAAGCAGGGACCCCAGGTAGAGTGATCTAGGTGAGAGATTAGGATGGTAGAGCTAGAGGAAATGAAAATGCTGAATTCAGGATGTATTAATATAAAGCTTACAGAACTTGCTGAAAATCTGGATGTGCATATGAAATAAAGAAGTGAAGATTCAGTCCAAGGTTTTACTCTGAATAACTAGATGCATTGTGCCATGAGGAAGGCAAGGGACTGAGAGAATAGACTGTGTTGGAAGGAGCATCTGCATGGATATTGCAGTAGACAAGAAAGCTGACCAGGGTTATCGGGGAGAAAACCATGGATGACTCCATCTAGGAGGAGTAGCTGGAGTTATTATGTGGTGTCCCTTTCCTGCTCAGAAACCTTCTGTGTCCTCCCATTGTTATTGCTTCTTGTGGATAGTGACCATAACTTGTCTTCTTTGCACGTAAATTTGGCATGCAACAAATAACCTGGGAGCTCAGTAAGTATTTGTAAAACAATGAATGACTTAGATGAATGAACTATATAATAGAATATATGGCTCTTCTAGATGTCTCACATATCCCCCATAACCTCATCACCTACTGTTCAGCCCCACCATACTAGTCTGCATTTCTAAATCTGCTCTGCATTTTTCCACTTTCATGCTTGCCTTGTTCATGAGTATCTCTCAGCCCAGATGATATTCTCCTATTCAGTCACCCATATGCCTCATGAAATACTGTGCATGTTTCAAAACTCAACTCTTACTCCATGTCTTCCTTCTGCTCTGTGATCTATTAGCTTTTAAAACAGCACTTCTCAAAGTCTTCCTTGGATTGAAGTTTCCATTTACCTACTCCTCTAGGTTATCAAGTCTAGGGCAGTAGAAACTTTTTCTTATCTTTATTTTTGCCTTCTGAGATATTTTCAAAATTCTTTGCAGTTGCATCTAAAATTATAACTGGATTCAATTAAAATGAATTTTAAACAGGCAGGAAAAGATCTCTTCTAACTAAACACAATTAGTGTAATATCTGCAATTTCAATTTATTTTGCTTAGGGAACAAATCTGAAATCACAAGTTGTTTGTTAATGAACATTCTGTATTTGCTCACTTAGGGACAATGATAAGGTCTGTGTCTATCCTGCAGCCTCATCCTCCAGTCTCACCCTCCATTCACCTGTTACCGAACCAAACTTGGGTCTTCTCACCTGTGTGCAGTTGCGGTAAAGCTCATCTACTGAGACTGGGTTGTTCTGAAGGAAAGTGTAGTGTTTATTGTAAGGTGCCAGACAAGGAGTCCAGGACAGCTAATGCTCAAAAAACACGAACTCTCCAACGGGTTTCAAAAGGCAAGATAAGGGAGGGGAGTTGCAGGGTATGTGATCAGCTTGTGCACAATTATCTGATTGGTTGATAGTGAGGTAACAGTGCAGTGTCACATTATCAATCCTCAAGCTCCAGTAGGTTTGGGGACTATGCACTCACAGTCATCAAATATTTAACTTCTTCCATTTGGTGGTGGTTTTAGCATCTGTAAAACAACTCAGGAAATGTGCATCAGATACTGTTATCCAGGTACTTCAGATAGGAACTAAAGACTCTGTGACTGCCATATGGCTGATTTACTGTTTAAATTGTTACCAGTTCTCCTGGCCCAACTGTTACTTTTGTCACTACATGTTCACATCCTTTCAAACATTAATTCTTGAATCAGGCTTTTGTGACTCGGGAAGACCTGGGAGACTGAAGGTTTTCTACAAACAAGAGGCAGGCAGAGGACTTGGGGGGAGGGGTGGTTTGCCCTGGGAAGGACCCATAGAGCCCTGCTCAGTCCTGTACCCCCAAGTACCTGTGAGCTCCACCCAGGCTCAACTACTTGCTCTTTACTGCACATGATCTCCCACAACTCTCTGCATGTGCCCTTCCCTCTGACTGGAATATCCTTCCCCACTTTTACCCTTGGAGAGCCCCAACTCAGCTTTTTGATTTAACTCAAATAACACCTTCACTATGAGATCTTCTCTGACAATGGAGCCGGCTCTGTTTCTCTAATACTTTCCACATAACTCACTTAGAGTAATTGTCCTAATCCAGTGCTTATCTGTGTTGACCTCCCTTCTAACCTACCATTGTGAATCATTCTAGGACAGGATTGGTATCCAATTATTTTTGTACCACCAGGACTTAGTACTAACTTTGGAAAATTATGTGCCCAACAAATTGAGGAGAACAAATCTCCAGAACCTCAAATCTCTTTGAGGCAGTTCTTCCTCGGTTTGTTACAGCCTTTTCTTTCAAAGATAAACTTTGATTAATTGTTGTAGCTGTAGCCACAGGCATGTGGATACCGTCCACCAGCTGTAGGCAACCCACATTGCAGTGAGCTACCTTTTTCCCTCAGTAATTATGGATGCCTTTTTTTTTTTTTAACAATCCCTCGGGCCCTTTCAATTACTGATTGTGTTATCCAGCTGTGTAATCAGCCTGGATGTGAAACTGTCAGCAGTTACTTTTTTAATGTAAATGATGTCTTTATCCACAGGTCTGGGCTGTATGTTTTTCAAGGGGTAGCTGAATGGGGAATGAAGAGCGTTTTCTAGTGAAGCATATTTTAGAGTTCCATAGATATTCATTTCTGATCTTCCATACAAATACGCATACATCCTGGAAGTAATTACCAAAATAGTTCTGACCTAATTATGCTTAAACACAAGGAGCACTTACCAAATTTGAGTCTAAGAGACACTGATAATCTGATTCTGCCCTGACCCTGCAGTTTCACACTTAAAACCAGCTAACTTCTCTGAGTCTTAGTTTATTCCATTAGGAAAATGTCTCTCTACAACTAGAAAATCAACCCAGGGTCGTGGAAGAACAGAGCAGGGAATCAGGACTTAGGCTCTTCATTGCCAGAGTCTCCTGCCTCACCTCAAGATATGTCCATAAAACTAAATTAGAAGAGTTATCAAGTGTGTGTGACAGGAAAATCATGCTCCATAGTTTCTGGTCAGGAAGAGAACACACGCAAGACATTTCTTTCTCAGTTAAGGAAAGCCCTCTCTTGTTTATTAGCTCATCAATAAGCCTAAAGATGGGATTTGTTATCCACAGGAAAGAGAAACTTTCTCTTACAGAGAACATTCAAGCTTGATGCCAGCTAGTTATTTGCCAAATAAGAATGAGCACAGAGGAAATGCCATCGAATCAGAAGCAATACTCAGATACAATTAGCCCTAGATTCCATTAAGGCTCTTAAGTAAGCCTCTGCCTGGCACACAGTGCTCAAAACATTGTTTAAATGATTGAAAGAATGAATGAATGTATGTATAATCTGTTCCTGTGTGTGCAAAAGCCAGTTCTGAGCAGCTCCACAGCCCTGGGTGTTAACAGCGTCTAAGGAAATTTAAATTTATTTTACTATTTAAACTCTCACACACATTCCTGAAAGTAATATATTATTTTTTCTAGTTTATAGGAGAGGAAACCAAAATTAAGAAATGTGTTCAGGATCACACACTGCATAATAAATAGCAAAATTGGGATTAAACCCAGTTCTGACTGTCTTCAAAGCATATGCTCTTATACTCTACCATGATGCTTCTATGATTTCCCAGTAGCTAAGCATGATTTAATGTTGACCTGAGAATATTATTTCCTCTCTGATTGAAGATTCCAAGCAGATAGCCATTTGATTATGCTACAAGACACAAGGCCTGAGCTTCCTGGGAGAGGGTGTGGGGCTGCCATCAAAGAGGTCTTACAGGCAGGTAAATTAAGCCAGTTCTTTAAAATGAGTATGATGGTTTTGTGCTGCAGCATAAACGGGCATGATTTGTAAGCAAATGAATTTAATTACTGGAAACGATTAATATTTTCATGCACTCTCACCAATTATTTCAGGGGTTAGTTGTTGGAAGGAAAGAGGAAAATGAAACAGGCATAAAGCTGCTCTGACTTCCTTCTAAAGACCTACCTGGATTGAGGCATCTGATCTTATCAATTCTCCATCTGCAAGTGTCACTTCCTGCCCAGCTGACAGCTAGAAGGAAATACCCAGGGCTACTCAGGTTTTTTTCCCCTGCCTGTCCTCAGAGCCCATACATGTAGAATACTGAGTGCTCAGTCCCAAATTATCACCCCTATATTGGCTGAAATCACGACATGCAGAAATTAATTTTGTTTAATAAGCAAGTGTCCCTGGTAAATAGGAGATACCAGAAATTTACAACTTAGAATCAGTTCATTCAAGCAGCTCCCTCCTAATTCCTTGTTGGGATGAATATACCATAAATGTGGTAGTTCTAATAGATGGAGAGGAATGGATAAAAATTTTGGAGAGAAGAGTGAAGCAGAATGAAGTGTCACAGGGAAAGTAGCCAGAGGGCAATGAGAAATTCAGAAATCCTAGGTTTTTTCTCCAACCTTGACAATGGCATCAGTCTTACAAGAGTGCTAAGGCAGGAATATATTGGGTATAAGAAGCAAGTACAATGGTACTGCTTAGGGGAGTAGGCATTGTACATATATGCATCAGGTTACAGCCAAGCTTCCCAATCAACGTGTAGCCAATACTAAAGCCCTCAGCTCTCAGCCTCAAAGAGAGCAGTTGGGGGTACTTGTTGTTGCTGGGGCAGCTGGAGCCTTGATATGAAGAACGTTGGAATACACTGAGTTAGAACATGGACTTCACAGTCAGAAAAATACAACTTTACTAGTTTACCTGCTGTGTGATCTCATGCAAGTTACCATCTCTGAATGTTCCAATTCCATGCATGTAAAAAGAGAATATTTCCCTATGGTCATAAGTATCGTGAAGTTGAATATGTAAAAGGCTTAGCAGAGTTTCAGACTCATACAGGTACTTATGGAGGGATAATTGATAGTTCAAACTAATACAAACATTTGCAACTATAATACACCAGTGAAATGTAAGACTATTCTACCTTTTCATACATTTATTGACTTTTTACCATGAAAAATCTAAATCAGATGTGGAAACTGCACTGAGAGATAACCTAGAGTGCTGTGAACAGAAAACAAAGATTTCCTAATAATCTCCAGAGAAAAATGATTTCCACGCTGTGTAGATATGAAGGGCAGTGTACGTGTCAGTCATGCTCCTAGAGCTGCTGTTTCTGGGGGAACAGGATGTAATTATCCCTTTCCTTGATTTTACTTAACATCCAGAATGTCTACCAAAGCAGGGAGCCCATAAATGCTCTTGAGGTGGCTACCTTAAAATCATTGCCAGTAGCCCTTGTGGAGACCTAAGTTCCACCACCAGGAGTGAATTGAAGGGGAGCAAAAGGTAAAAAGGCAGTTTAAATTGTATTTGGGTCAGTACAACAATCTCATGAAAGGTTGAAAAATGTGTTTGTCATCTAAATAAAATGTGTATGTGCGCTAAACATTGCTTCTATTGCAGAGATTCAACTCTTTCCCCTTTTCTTATTTTAATATCAAAAAACAGAATTCTGATAGGTTTCCTTTAGAAGATTCCAAAAATAGTTCTCTAAGCTCTGGTCAGTATTAGCAGCCTAAGAAAGTTGGGAGGTAGCTTTCATATTCCTTCCATGTCTTTTTTCCTCAAGCCCTGCTAATATTGTACTTGTGGGGTTAGAAATGCAATTTTACCCCATTTTAGAGGCGCTGGAAGGAGAATGGAAGGGAGCCATAAGAAAATCTTAATTTGAAAATTGCCTAAGAAAAGCCTTCTCAGTCAATGTAAGGAGAAGAGAATTCACCTAACTATGCAAAATAGTACCAAGAATTCATAAATATTGTCCCTATTTTATATATATCACTTCAGCCCTCAGGAAAATTCCACTGTTGTCCATTGTTATTAAGATGATTTTCTTTCTAGAAGCTGATAGTAACTATTCCAAATCTTGGAAAAGTTTTCCTATGCCAGATTTGTATACAAATTCTTAGAAAATCTCAGAATAATCCAAAGTGTTTCCCAGTAGCATTTCCTGGAGTGCTTGCTCCTCCATGAGGTTTAGAAGAGACCCTTCAGAAATCATAAATTCTGTCTTAAAGAGTATTCTTACTTGGTAGCTCCCTATCAAGCAGGAAGAGCTGCTTTTGCTTCCGTAGAAAGTATACTTGATAAAAGTTGACAGCTTATTTATAAATTCTAACGGGTTAGTCAAAAATCTTTTAATGACTTGAAAGGATATAATTTTAGTTAGTCACACATTTTGTGGATAAAAACAGAAGTTATATTCTCAGTTTTAATTCTGGAGAAGATAGAGGAGGTAACTTTTAAATAGCTGTACAGTGGGCAGGAACAAAAAGATGTGCAAAGGAGTGAAACTCCTTTCCACTTTTCCAAGTGATACAATAAAGAAGCACATTTTAGACCAGACCAATATTTTTCTTCACAAAGTAAGTTGATAAGAATGTTAGGAAACTTCAAAGCATGAGGCCACATAAATCAGAAAGTGTTTAACGGTGTACAAATTTTCAATTTCTTTACTGTAATTCCCTAAACCCCAGCTAGAAATATGACTTGAATACTCTAATGTAAAACTAAAGCATTACAAAAATTTAACCCAGGGTTTATCCTTTAGCTGAACACTGGGAGACAGATGCAAAGCCCTGAGCCACAGGGAAAGCACTCATCCAAAAAGACTAATTCAAAAGGTATTAGCATTATGGATGTGTCTAGTAGCAATTTAATAAAGAGAACCTCTTGGGAATGAAAAATAATTCATCCAGTTGTAAAGGTTCACCAAAATAAAATACATTATAAATGCATTCCCCCTGAAGCAGTGACAGTTGGCTAATTCTGTTCCTTCCATAAGAAGGCTATTGAACAACTGGAGACATAGCACAATCTATTAAAACTGAAGCACTTTCAAAATGTGAAGAAATGAAAGGATGGATGTTAAGCACTAGAATTTCTCTCGTTTTCCCCTCCCAAACATCAAATTTGGACCACCTCAGAAATTAACCAGACTTCCTTTATGATGCACTTGACATTTAACATGTTTAAAGGTGTTAAGGGGGAGGGGTCCCAGAAAACAGGAGATATAATGGATTATAATCTGAGTGACAGTGGGTAAGACTAACTTCACCCAATTTGTCTCTAAAACCATCTAGGCATAGATGGTAAAATACTCATTCACAGGGTCATTTCTTTGATTTAAGGTTTGGTCTCCAAAGCTATCTAATGAAATATAAATGTATTCCTTGAAAGAGAATACACAATAACATCAACTGATAGAATAACCTGTAAATCCGTGTCTCAAATTAACAAAGACCTGAGTTGACAAATGGAACAGGAACAAGAGTATTTTGGGGGTTAGGGACCATAGCCTTAAAAATATGAACTAAGGATAGCTGAGAACAAAGGGATAGATCACGACATGTGGAAAGCCAGACCCTGAGACAAGGGTTGAAGAGCAGCAGACAAACGAGAAGAAGAAAGTCTTAGACAATTTTTGCCCTTTCCACCTTTTTTTCCTAGAGATGGTCCTAGGTAGTAAGAGTAAGAGTTCTCTCCCTAACTTTCCCTCCAGCCTCACAGTGCAACTTTGTCTTCTCTCTTCTTTTCTCTCTTCACATACCTGTTACTATCTCCCTACCCCAAATATGATGTTTCATATAATAATCTATTTCCTACACTGAGTTTTTGCTTTGTGCCAGGAATTGCTCTAAGCGTTTTTCATGTTGTGACTTATTTAACGCTCATATGGACCCCCGGAAATTATCATTTTTAAGAATTGGGTAATAGTATGATATTATTTGACAGATGAAGAAATTGAGGATATCTCATATCTTACAGTTTTCTTAGGCAGATTAAATAATATGACGCACTAAGAAAGGTGCTCAAACAATACTGTGCCTCTCTATCTACCTCATCATCACTTGTGTCTTGTGTCTCACTTTTGGTGACTGGGAAATCCATTGTCCAACTGTTTATAAGTGAGGCTAACTCCTGGATAGCACAGATTTTTTTATGTCTCTAACTGGTTCCATTACCTTCCATCACCCTCTTCGGTTAAAAATCATTTCAGACCCTAGCTTCACCTTTTGGTGACTATGTGTGCTACTGCTAGAAAATTGCTTACTTTGAGGAGACAAAGTCTGAAAGCATCTTTAGCCAACCTCCCTCCCTCCATCATAAAACATCGCTGACTTATTTTGTGTCCCAGGACACTCTTTGGGATATGAAATTATATTACAGATGGTCTATCTCAAGAAAGGCCAACCATCATGGAGCCCTAGTTGCCCAGTGTTGAGTAGGCATGTAACAAAGATTTTTGAGTGAATAAAGGAATTTAAAAACTCCATTACATTTTTAAATCACAGAAGATAGTTTAACATTCTTTGTGCCTATAATTCTGTTAAAAATCAGACATTATGTAAAGCCCAGAGGCAACTATGGCTAGTTTCATGTCCGCCATCTGTCATATTTATTTTCTGATGAAGAATTTTTAGAGCACTGGGAAATCTCAGGGAAGACATTTTCATTAAGTGAGTTCTCATAGTGTCTTATTTGAAGTTACCTATTAGTTGGAAGATAGTTTAGCTAAATCAGAGCCTTGAAGGATTGCTCTCCATGACATGGGCCTTCTTCCAGTCCATTCATTCCTTCCTTGGGCAGAAAAAGGATCTCAGTCACACCAGCATTAAAGTGAGTTGATTGTGCAGAGGCTTCTCTCATTTCACATTTGTAGGAAATGGGAATAAATCTAGAATTTGCTGACTAATTCTCCTGGCAGATATCAGCTTTTAACATGCATGAGATATTCCCACTGTCATTTGCCTGAAGGGCATCAGAGAGAGAGAGGGGGAAATGTACTACCTCAGAGTGAGCTTAGTCTAAGTCCTCACACAATGAATATTATTACCTTTTTCTTTGGTTCAAGGCACAAGAAATTGTGATGGATAAGTAATAAAAAAAAAAGAAAACATCTGTCACTATTTCACCATCACGTCTCAGTAAACTTTAAAGTGAAACAGCTCAGATGCAATCAGCAATTTCTTCTTATAGGATTCAGTGGCTTCAATGACTAGACACCTTCTAATTGAATAGACTCAGTTGGACAGTTTCAGTGTATCCTAGTGCTCTAAGTATAGCATCTTCTTGCTGATATAGCACCTATGACCATGACAGGACTTGAACTGCTCACCATTATTCATCTTTTACGAAGGGAAACTAGAGCCATTGATTATGTTCATTGGTTGTCTCATTAATTACGAACAACAAATCCAAGTCATTTGTTTTCTCTCTAAATTAACTTAACCTAATAGGTAGCCCACTCTAGTTGTTAGAGAAAAAAGCAGAAGGCAAAGTAAGAAGATAATTTTTTACAAAAATATGAATGAGTTAGCATTACCTAACAGAACATAAAAAGGAAGTGGGGACAATGATGACAAGGTATACCTCAGAGTCTGCAAAAATTCAATACTGATAAGTTACCAAAACAATACCAATGATAGCACATTCTGCAAGTAGAAGAGCTGCTCAGCTTTACAAAGAAAAGAAATTTCATTTAATTACTCTGTGTGACTAGCATGAAAATGAGCAAAAAACATACAGAAACTGAAAGAAGCAGAGAGAAAACATAAAGAACATAAATGAGAACAAGACATAGCTAGAACAAAAACAGAAATATAGATCAATGGAACACAATAGAGAGCCCAGAGATAAACGAACGCACATATGGGCACCTTATCTTTGACAAAGGAGGCACGAACATACAATGGAAAAAAGACAGCCTCTTTAATAAGTGGTGCTAGGAAAATTGGACAGCTACATGTAAAAGAATGAAAGTAGAACACTCCCTAACACCACACACAAAAAATAAACTCAAAATGGATTAAAGACCTAAATGAAAGGCCAGACACTATAAAACTCTTAGAGGAAAACATAGGCAGAACACTCTACGACATAAACCAAAGCAAGATCCTTTTTGACCCACCTCCTAGAATCATGGAAATAAAATCAAAAATAAACAAATGAGACCTAATGAAACTTAAAAGCTTTTGCACAGCAAAAGAAACCATAAAAAAGACAAGAAGACAACCCTCAGCATGGGAGAAAATACTTGCCAATGAAGCAACGGACAAAGGATTAATCTCCAAAATATACAAGCAGCTCATTCAACTTAATACCAAAAAAGCAAATAACCCAATCCACAAATGGGCAGAAGACCAAAATAGATATTTCTCCAAAGAAGACATGCAGATGGCCAACAAACACATGAAAAGATGCTCAACATCACTAATCATTAGAGAAATGCAAGTCAAAGCCACAGTGAGGTGTCACCTCACATTGGTCAGAATGGCCATCATCAAAAAATCTAGAAACAATAAATGCTGGAGAGGGTGTGGAGAAAAGGGAACCCTCCTGCACTGTTGGTGGGAATGTAAGTTGGTACAGCCACTATGGAAAACAGCATGGAGGTTCCTTAAAAAACTAAAAATGGCAAATGGGCGGAAGACCTAAATAGACATTTCTCCAAAGAAGACATATAGATGGCCAACAAACAGGAAAAGATGCTCAACATCACTAATCATCAGAGAAATGCAAGTCAAAGCCACAATGAGGTATCACCTCACACCGATTAGAATGGCCATCATCACAAAATCTGGAAACAACAAATGTTGGAGAGGATGTGGAGAAAAGGGAGCTCTCCTGCACTGTTGGTGGGAATGTAAGTTGGTACAGCCACTATGGAAAACAATTTGGAGGTTCCTTAAAAAACTACAGATAGAACTACCATATGATCCAGTCATCCCACTACTGGGCATATACCCAAAGAAAACCATAATCCCAAAAGAAATATGTACCATCATGTTTATTGCAGCACTATTTACAATAGCCAGGACATGGAAGCAACCGAAATGCCCATCAACAAATGAATGGATAAAGAAGATGTGGCATATATATATATATATATACAGTGGAATATTACTCAGCTATAAAAAGGGATGAGATGGAGCTATATGTCGTGAGGTGGATAGACCTAGAGTCTGTCATACAGAGTGAAGTAAGTCAGAAGAGAAAGACAAATATTGTATGCTAACTCACATATACAGAATCTAAAAATGGTACTGATGAACTCAGTGACAAGAACAAGGACGCAGATGCAGAGAATGGACTGGAGAACTTGAGGTTTGGGAGGGGGCGAGGGGTGAAGGGGAGGATGAGACGAAGCAAGAGAGTAGCACAGACATATATATACTACCAACTATAAAATAGATAGCCAGTGGGAAGTTGTTGTATAACAAAGGGAGTTCAACTCGAGGATGGAAGATGCCTTACAGGACTGGGAGGGGGAGGATGGGGGGGACTTGAGGGAGGGTGGGGGGGGAGTCGAGGGAAGGAGGGAATACAGGGATATGTGTATAAAACAGATGATTGAACTTGGTGTACCCCCCAAAAAATAATAAATAAATAAAAATTAAAAAAAAAAAAACTAAAAATGGAACTACCATATGATCCAGTAATCCCACTACTGGGCATATACCCAGAGAAAACCATAATCCAAAAAGAAACATGTACCATAATGTTCATTGCAGCATTATTTACAATAGCCAGGATGTGGAAGCAACCTAAATACCCATCAACAGATGAATGGATAAGGAAGATATGGCATATATATACATATATACTGAGCCATAGAAAAGAATGAAATTGAGTTATTTGTAGTGAGGTGGATGGACCTAGAATCTGTCATACAGGGTGAAGTAAGCCAGAAAGATAGAAACAAATACTGTATCCTAGCGCATATATATGGAATCTAAAAAAAATGGTACTGATGAACCCATTGACAGGGCAAGAATAAAGATGCAGATGTAGAGAATGGACTTGAGGACACGGCGGGGGGGGGGGGCGGCAAAGGGGAAGCTGAGATGAAGTGAAAGAGTAGCATTGACACATATGCACTACCAAACGTAAAATAAATAGCTAGTGGAAAGTTGCTGCATAACATAAGGAGATAAACTCGATGATGCATGATGCCTTAGAGGGCCAGGACCGGGAGGGTGGGAAGGAGTTCCAGGAGGGAGGGGATATAGGGATATATGTATAAATACAGCTGATTCACTTTGGTGTACCCTCAAAAACTGGCACAACAGTGTAAAGCAATCATATTCCAATACAGAGCTTAAAAAAAACACACACACACAGCCAGAGAGAATAAAAAACTAGGAGAGGAAGACAGAGAGAAAGAAGAGAAGTATTCACTGATCATGTGTAATACAAATACTGGTTTGTACTTTCTTCCTCCAATTCTATGGCCTGTGAATGTTTAAAACTCATCTTGGGATTTGTGGGGAGTTGAGAGGGAGGGAGAGGCTTCAGTGATCCCAACTTTGAATGATTCCAATAGAAATCTGAAGCCACCCCAATACTTGACCCCTTTTAGGTAACAATCTTTTTACTCAAACATCCTACATTTCTTCCTCTATCTTTGAAGTTCTATGAGAAGTAAGAGTTAATCCACAGAAGACTGATCCCCTGCAGGTTGGCCTCCCAAAAAAGAACTGCTCTCCTACAAAGCTCCTGGGAATTCAGCCAGGAGCAGTGCTATGGAAATCAGTCCTGGTTAACTTCAAGGCTAGAGGCGCAGTGCCCATCACACCGGAGTGAAAGCTGAGGTCATGGATTTTGCTACTAGCTCATTATGTCATAGGCACAACTGCACGGCTTGACCCCAAACCCCATATTACATCAGGGGTACATCAGGGACTCCCCTAACCATGGATGCTAATCTGGTAGATTAGGGTGGGAGTCAAGACTTTGCCAGAGTGAAAGCCTGTCAATCTTGATCAATCAGAAGACAACCAGTGCATCCTTAATCATACAACCTATAGGCTTCCCAGTTCAAGGGTTAGAATCCCAACCCTGGAATCTGACTTTTAGCCCTGCTATATCCCTGTGTACTGATTTAGAACATAACCATTTCTCCTGTCTGCCTGAGTTTCGTGCCAATAAACATCACCTCAGAAGCCTAACAGGCATGCTGCAGGGCTATGTGACATTGTTTGCATAATATAATCAGTGATTTTATAAAGTATATCTTATTATGGAAAGGTTACCCAGATTTTAACATCATGATGGACTATTAAAGCTGTGAAACTATTTGAATTTAATACTACCTACACTGCTACTCTATTTCCAGCCTCCAAAACAATTTTTTTTAATCATTAGGACATGCAATTAATGGGATTAGAACCAACACGAACCTTAGTTTGAAACACAGAGCCTCTTCACTCCCACCTCACCCTGTCTTGGGTAAGAAGCCAGCCCATACCTTTCTGAATGACTGCCCTGTGCACTCTGATTCCAAAGCACTTCTCATGACACCACAGAGAGATGGTTAGAGGAATGTCATAAGAGGCAGTTATTCATTTCATCTCCAGGTGCAAGGTAGTTGTGACCTCTTCCAGACACCAGATTGCTATTTTTACTGCAGTCAGCCACAGGTGACAAAAGAAAAAGAGCAAGAAAAAAGTGACACAACCTAGTAACCCTACAGAAAGGAAAAATAAATGCATGCTGGTAATATTGGGTAATCAGCACATATAATCTCTCTATAGAGCAATCAAAATGCCAACATCACTGTTTGGGATTAAGAGATATACTGAGCAACAAAATGGGTTTCCCATACTGAGGGAGGAATACAAGTTCTGCTTGAGAGAGAAAACACTGATTTCCACATTTATAACCCATTACTCTCATAACCTCTTGCCCTCTAGCTAGAGAGGAGCCTCTCTGGTTGTGATAATGCATCATCATGTCAGTAGTCTCTTCATATCTGAACTATTTAAGAAAAATAATAAAGGATCAGACTAAGCACTGAGGACCTTCTTAGTCTCTGAAAAATATAACCTCATATAAAAGTGTATACCTGGCTAATTTCAAAATGGAATTGACAATTCATTTCTGTGTTACTTTAAAAAATTTGCTAGTTCTTTGAAATTGCATTTTTAAACTACTTCTTGTTTTGTCCTCAAAAGATTTTTTTTCTCCTACTTCTCTCTGAAAATTTTCCCTCAAACAAAAATTTTATCTGAAGTTCTAAAAAACATGCTGCTCTGTCTTCTTTTTTTTTTTGTTTTGAATTACTTCTCCCTCCTGGCTTGCTTTTTTTTTTTTCCTTCTGATTTGAAAGTAGAATTGGAAATTCTATGAGACGTGGAAGCTTTGAAAAGTAAAAAAGGCTTGTGTAGCCTTCTCTCCATCAGTTAATAAAAATGAAGCCTTTTTTCTAGGGGCTTTTGCTTGTGGAGGCTCACTTACACTGAACTAGTTTTTTTTTCACTGAACAAACAAAAAAATCTGTCAGCAGGCATTTCTTAGTGTGAGAGGCCTCAAAAAGGCAATAGAAAATCTACTTTCTTTGCTGGAGATATTTCTGCTGTTGATGTTGATTCTTAGCCTATTTCAAGAAGAACTAGGTGCCCCAGGGGACTGTATCTTTCATGACTAGTCAGCTTGAATTTGACCCATCTTGGTACCAAACCTATATCCATGCCGGCTGAAGACCTCTTAGAATCTTCTCTCCCAGGAGACACTACTAAGAAGCTATGTACCTAGAGGTTAGAGTACAGGCTCTGGGATCCTAGCTCTATCCCTTATCAGCTGTGCATCCTTGGACAAATTTCTTAATGTCCCTTTGCCTTTGTGTCCCCATTTGTACATGGAAATGATGCTTATGAAAGCACCTAATTCACCTTAAGAGAATCTTTGGCACAAAGGAAGCACTCAAAAGCATCAGTGATTGCTCTGAAATTACATGTTCAGAGGGCAATGAATTAAGCTGTCTTGCCACAGTTCCTACAACTTCATTTTTATGAATCGCCTTCTAACATTAATTACTGCATAGAATCACCCCTCTATAATTTTTTGGTAGTTATGGTGTAAGAGCAGGTTCCACAGACACTCTGGAAGGCTCTTGTTCCCCTTCATCGGACAACAGCTCTTTTCAGAGAAGTGAGAAACCAGCTCTAAAAGGCTATGGATTCATGAGCTCTTGATCCAAAACTGTCATTTTCAGAAATTTCCCAGAGTCAGAAGCCCAGAGCCTGAGTCAAAGTGAGCAATTCCCTCAGGGCACCTCAGCAATGAAGGGTACATTCCCTAGACTAAGCCTCACGCTCACACCCAGTATGCTAACCCAGGCACAGCTATGTTATCTCGTCCACAACCTCAATCCCTGATTCAACTAAAAAATGCAAACTATAAAGATAAGTCTCCCAGCAAGCCAGGCACATGGCAGTAGGCAGTAGGTTTGCTTAGAGTCTCTGTTTGGGGATCCTCTCTAAGCTGTGAGACTTGTGAGCAAACTGCTCACCCTACCCCAATCTCAGCTTTTACACACACAAAAATAAAACAGGGATAAGAAGAGCTACCCTGCAGCATTTACCGTGAGAATTCAAGGTAAAAAACTCCCAATACAGTTCTTAACAAAGAATAGATTTTAAATACGTGGGTATTAGTTTTATTATTATTATCATTCTAATGAAAAAATAGTATATATGATTTCCTTATCCATAAGGAACTCTTGGGTGGATCTGATCTTAGTGAAGCTGAGGAGCAGGAGAAGGAAAATAAGAGGGAAAGTGATCACGGTAAAAGCTGGGAGAGAAATTAGAGTTGAGAGGACAGACGTAATGAACTTATCTTTTATATATCTTATCAGAGGCCATAAACATTTTGAGAATCTGATAAAACCTAAGAATCCTACCCCCAGAAAAACAAATCCACACATAAAATTCTGTCTCCAAGAAGTCCAGGGTATGAACTACAAGAGTCTAAACCAGTATTTTCCAAACTGTACATTAAAACCCACTGTGGGTAAAAGCAATCTAAACAGTTTGACCAGCTTATTTTAAAGAAATATATATCCTATCTATGTCTATAGAAAATAATATAATGACAATATTGGAAGGTATCACATATAATAGCATTATTTCATAAAATCTTTGTTTCAGTTGTGTACATGTTTGTGTGTGTGTGTGTGTGTCTGTGTGTGTGTGAATTCATAGGTATACCAGATCACAGGGTTAAATGAATTTCTTCCATATTTTATGGTCAAAATGTTTACTATACACAATTTAGCTAGAGTGATCAATACAACTTACCTCCAATACAAATTTCTCTAACGAGAACCCACCCATTAATTTGAACTGTCCTGTGATGAACTGCTTAAGAAATATCGAAACCTTCTTCTCATTCCTTAAACATAATAAGAATACAAATTCAAAGATAACTATGCCTATGATTAAACAGTAAGCATGTTACAATAAGAAACACAGTATTGTTTCAGTGAATAATATAGAGCTACAATTTGAGGACATTAGCATATCAGAAACTATTCTTTAAATTCAAAAAAATCCATGTAATGTTCTAAACACAATACAATTGCTGTGTTACAAGAAAAATTTGAATTTTAACATACACCCTTCTCTTTCATGTGAGGAGCAAACAAGTTAGCATATAAGTAACCTAGATCATTACCTAGAAGTAATCTAGATTACGTCTTGGAGAAGAGACACTGACTCTTTTCAAACATACGTGAAATGTGAAGTCACTCCAGCAAAGGGAGCCTCTTATCTATATAAAAATGAAGAACAAACAGGCAGAGAGAATACTGCTCTTCAAATAAGGACCAAGAATCAAGAGGTAAGGTTGGATGCTAGGAGGCATGTTATATAAATACACAACACATGAGGAACCATTGTATTAAGAATGGGCCACCAATAATCAGCTGCTTTCATATTTACATAATAACATAAGGATTCACTCATAACAAAAGTCTGCCACCCTCTCTCTTATTCCCCAGACCTTTAAGAGAATCTCACCTATGTTCATGCCCCTCTCCATCAGTCACTTAAAACTCAGCACACTGTCATCCTCACTATAAAGCCTCATTCTTAAGATGTGTACCATGTACCCTTACAGCAAAAAAGTTGTGTAGTAGGGATGACGGATAAGAAAAATCTTTAGTCTCAATGCTTGTCCTAATACTGTTACTAAAACAATGAAAAAATATATCCCTTCAGAATTCCCTAATATTTCCATGTTTGTATTTCATGGACAATATGCAGAGAAATAGGAGAAGATGGGACAAGAAATGATCTGACTTGTTTTGAATTCCACTATCAAACCCATGATGTATAAGGGAAAAGTTAAAAGAGATGACAGGGCACTTTTCACTGTGGGAGTTTGAAGTGAAGGGATCCCAAGGTGGCAGAAACTTTTCAAGAGACCTGAGGTGACAGAGCATTTTTTCCAATAAGCTGGCAACAAGCTTGCTCATGCTTCTGGTTATCTTCCTCTCTGTCTTCTCAACATAGCAACAATGAAAAAAATCTACATGGCTTTATCAGAACTTCAGACAATGTAAATTATTATCCTAACTCTTTAATGTGATTTTCTTTTCTATTATTCTGCTTGAGTTAGCATTTTTATGGTTGATACAAACCTAAAAAACTAGTATTGTAAATGGTGGAGAGAATATTATTAGCACAAAATTTGGGGTAGAGTATGGTCATAGTTACTCTGAAAGTGACAACTCTTCTAAAACTAAGGGGCACTAAAAGATTGAATACTAGCAAGGACCAGTGAATATACACATCCTGAATTAACAAACAGCACACAATGCTACCAAATTACAACACACAAAGAAATAATATCCAGGCTCTGCCAAAGAGAACTCAAAGAACATTTTTTTCCAAAATGAAATGACAAACTCAAATCTGGCAAAATAGAAACACTTCCAAATACAAATTGGCTCAAGTAATCACAATTTTAAAATAGAGAGGTTTTCACAACATCAAAGTTTTAAAATATTAGAATAACAACAGAATGAAAACAATCAATGCTTCCAACAGTAGAAAAATATGACTAAAAATTATGGTGTCACACCCCACTACCTGGCTAATGAGCATAAAATAGCTAGTAACAGAGATATACTGCTAGGAGAAGGGCAAGATCATGAGAAAAAGGCCCTCTCTGAGGCACAATGCAAAGGGAAAACCTAAAGATAAATGTGGAGCAGACATTTAGAATAATCCCCTGGAAAGACAGCCCCTGGCAAACAGAAGGTAGTACTGAAGGAGGTTGAAATCCACAGATCACTGAGAGTATCGAAGGAACAACAAATCCCAAATCCAGTTCAGTCCCTAACTAGACTGACTCAAAACCCCACACTGAAGTCCTGGTAGATGGATAGGAGTGCCCATATACAGGAATAAAAACTATGTACTTCAGTCTCTACTACTTCACACAAGATGCATGTCTTTCTGCAGTAAATTAAGAAACACACAAAAACCAAGAGAAAAACAAAGAAACAAAAAAAGTGCACCATCAAGAGACAAAGCAATCAATACAACCAGACTAACATATGACACAGGTGATGGAACTACCAGATTAAGATTATGAAATAATTATAACATGTTAAAGGCTTTAAAGGAAAAGACAGACTCCATACGTTTGTCAAAATTCATGGAACTGCACAGTAAAAAAAGTGCATTTTACTGTATGTACATTAAAGAACATATAAATACTTTTTAATATGGGTTCAAAGAATTCTAACACTGTGGAAGAAAATATTTTAAAGCCATACCTGAAACACCTCTTTCATGGGCCCAATTTTATAATAATAAAAATATTATATTCAGCAGAGTTTCCAACAATCTAAATGGGAGGAGAATTTGGAAAAAGATAGATACATGTATATGTATAACTGAATCACTTTGCTGTACACCTGAAACTAACACAACATTGTTAATCAACTATAATGTAAAATAAAAAGTTAAAAAAATACTATATATGTGTATGTACACAATTCAAAGAATAAAAGCTGGGTAAAAGTACAACAAAATACTGATGATTGTGTATGTGAGGCAAAATTATACATTATTTCTATTTTCTTTATATTTTTCTGTGATTATCAAAATAAGTGTACACTATTTTAATATGAAGAATATCAAAATATATCATGGTTTCAGACTATTATAGCATATTACATATGCTATATTATATACTATAAAACAAGAAAACAAGGTTTGCCCTGTAAGTTTTACAAGATTCAATTTGGATGGCTACATTTTAAACTCTTGTTTTTAAATGCACATAAAAAAATCAACCTTAGTTTCTACACCTTTTAAAACATAATAATATCCTCAAGTAGAATTTACTTGGTATTTAATTCTAAAAAGTTATTCAAGGCTATATTTATTTCATAATGAAAAAATAAACAAGTCTCTCTAAGGCTGTCTATTCACCATGGACCTTTTGGATCACAAAGCACCCAATAGTGCTGCATATCCTCATTTCATCAATAAAACATTTTAAATTTGTATGGTGCTTCTCATATTTTAGAACCCATTTTTACATGTTGTAATCTATTTCTCTTCACTCCATATATTTTCAGCTGATCTCAAGATACCTTATCACAAGAACCCATTGACTATTAAAACCCCAGTTCACATCTACTGGTAAAGTGAATGAATATGCATAATTGTTATTTAACTTTAAGAATATTCTCTCACAATGAAGTTCTGAAGGATCTATTCCAACTAAAATGTCATTTATGAAATGAAGTAATGTAGAAAGTCATGAAAATGCATTGGTTTGATTTTTTTTATTATATAAGTCATTTGAAATATCCCACATTTACTTTCTTTTTCCAAAAGGGAAAATTTAACTTACCAGCTAGACCAAAAAATATATATATATATTAATATACTACTACTGTATCAGAGTAATTTGGAACAAATTTTACAAGCTATAATATTAACTTTATTGTGCAGATATAGCTTTCACATGATATAACACTAACATTTGCTATCGTTCTCATATAAATTTGTCAACAACTAAATTGATACAAAGTATTAAAGAAAATTGAGAATTTAGGAGAGCATATTAAAAGATGATTGCAGGGCACAATCTGGTCAAAGAAATCCAAATGAATGCTTTTTATAAGAATGTATTATTGATGATCATGACTAAGACTACCTCTTATATTATTGAGATATGTATCTTACAATAAGTGAATAAACTGACAGTAGGAAAAACAAGTAGAGCATTATTTTTACTTAATAACAAGTTCATATATAGAGAGGCAAGAGTTGGTCTGACAGTTCAACAATATCATCAAGATCCACACATTTTTCAACCATCTTATCAACCATCATCAGCATGTTAGCATTTTCACGTGATTTCAGGCATCACAACCACATCCAGAGGCAGGAGGAAATTGGTAGCCAGGCTACTCTCTCCTTTTTAAACTTCTTCTGACAGCACAGTGAATTCCCTTTACATAGAACTGGGTCAGATAACCCTCCTAATAAAAAAAGGAGTCTGGGAGATTTAGTCTGTGGCAAAGAACATTTCTGTCATGATTGGCTTAGACAATGGCATGTTGCTTCACAACAAATTCAGGTTTATATAAGAAGGGAAGAAATTGTTGTTGCACAGTTGTCTGCCACACATATGTAATTATACAGCCAATCCTACACTGAAGTAACAGAAATCTGAATGTGACGTTTCAACAAAATTCCCTGACTGCTAAAACACAGTTTTCCAGACTTTTGTCCATTCCTATAATCAATGTTTTCAAGGTTACATTGTCAATACAGCCTGGGCTAGGTATAGCATCCTGCACTCTGCTTGATTATGTAATTTCTGTTTTCCTGATATTAATAATTCCCTCAGAAACATATAGGTGAACAAGTAACCAAAATTCCCTTTCAGGTCTTAGCAAAGTAAGAAAGGCTGCTTTTACTAACACTCTCTTCCATAACCTTATATGAAAGGACAGCTCTGAGATGGAAATTAGACCATACCTGTGTGGCATGCAGACCATAACAATGGTGCTATCAGAAGCTATGCTGATCCTAATACTTTCCAAAACTAAATATGAGTTGTTCCTGCTGCCTCCAGAGCTAGAGAAAGTTCTGAGCAATCCCAGCAGCATTCAAGGGGATAGAAGCGAATCTAGGCAGTAGCCCCAAAAGCTCAACAGAATAGCAGTTTTGGGGTAGCCTCCTTGAACTCTATGGGATTCCTCCAAGACTCTGAAGGGTCCAAGAAGGCACCAGGACATCTTTAGGATCCCACCCTCCCATCCTTCCTGGAAGAGTCACTGGGTTAAAAGGAACCAACCCTCCTCCCACAATCTGGAGATGCTCCTCCAATAAAAAGGAGAAGCAGTAATGGGGTAGGACAAATGAGAATATAGGGCAACAGAGGCAAGAGGTGACTCAAGGCAGAAGAGTTTGTCAACACTGAGAAATACTCCTGGGTGATGGCAAAGGGTGATGCCAAGGAAAAAGTTATTTATCAATTCAACCTTTTAGAGGGAAATTTCTATGTAGTGGTAGAGGTTGACACCACGACCTAAGAATAGAATTGGAAATGAAGGAAAAAGACAGTTTGTGGAGACTAGTTTTTCTAACTCTTCTGGTCAAGAGCAGAGAAAATAGAGTAATAGTTTAAGTAGATATCACTGACAAGAAAAGAATTATGAAATGGAGATTTTCCTGGGCTCCAGATCACAGGGAGCTCAGCCAGACATTTGATTCTCTTCTAAATATTTTAAACATATAAATTACCATCAAATGTTCATTCTTAATGATAATCATCTGGTAAAATATTTTGTAGCTAGTTGAACACTGTGGAAATGGTCTTTTACTAAATGCTTACAGGAAATAACATAAAACATCCCTTTTTAGTTTCTTAAAGGAAAAAAAAGTGTGTGTGAGGCAAAAGTAAAGAGAAGCAAACATACAGTGATTCCCTAGAGGAAATTAATGGTTCAAAAGTCAGATGACTATATCAGGAGTGATGCTGACCTAAGAGGTGAACACGAAAACTCCATTAGTGTCATTTTTCTTTCCTCTGAGCTGTAGTACTCTATCCCTTAAGAATGTTAAGGGAATTTTTATAGCATAAGGGCTTCTCATTTATTGCAGTGATTCTCCACCATTGTAGAGTTTTTTTTCAAAAAAAAAAGACCCTTCTGCTGTCTGCCATGGCATAGTTCAGATGATTCAGTGTTTCTTACCCATGTTTAAAGCCAAAGACTCTGAAGCTGCTGCAGGGGCCTGTGGTATTTCACCAGCTGTAAGCTCATCTTCAGCTCAGTCAGTGGGTTCAGAGAGCCAGGGCTGCATGGATTACCGGCCAGGTACTTAAGTCATAAGTAGCGTGTCCAAGTTAAATTCTTCTTTGTTTTCCAGCTTTCTGGACTAACCCTTTCTCCTTGGTCTCCAAAAGTCTGGAGAAACTACATACAATCATGCAGATATGACACAGCCTTTCTTTCTTAGAAGACACAATCAAGTCACTAAATATTACTGGAAAAAAAAATACATTTTTGAAATCCCAGGCATAGCAAATGCTCAATAAGTAACTGCTAAAATAAAACTACATTGTCAAAGACCAAATCTGCAAAGACTGCTTCTTCTTCTATGAGCATGTTTCTTGGATATCCAAAAAGCCTATTGCTGTCTATATCATTTTTATTGAGTCTTATTTGGTAACAAAACTCTGTTATAGATCTGCAAATAAGATATCCAGGAATAACTAGTAACAGGTACAAAACAATGCCATGCAAAATCTTAAGCTTTTGGCAAGACATTGCATCACCATCTTTACTTAGCTTGGCAGATGGTCAAGTATTTACTGGAAGCTAGCAGGTAGTTGAAAGACCAAGCTCTAGATTCAGGCTGCCTGAGTTTGTAACACATCTCCACCACTTACTAACTATGTGACCTTGAACAAACTATTTAGCATTCATTAGCCCCGGTTTCCTCATCTGTAAATAGGGATAATACCTTCCTTAGAAGGATATTGTAAAAATTAGATAAAGTCTTAAGGGAATACCTAGCACACTAAACTTTTTAAACTGTTTCTTACTTATTAATAAGAAAATACTTTCTCCCATTATTTTAGTAATTTTTTCATTCTTGGCACCTTCCTTTCAGAACTTAGTCTTTAAGTCCCAGTTTGGACTTGCCCTTGAAGGAAATGTTAAAAATCAAATTTGGCCTCCCTCAATAACCAAAAAAAAAATTAATAAAAGAACAAATTATCAAAGAGTGTGCCTTTTTTGGTTGGGGCACAATTTTTCTTTAAGCCATTCAGTCAGTATGTCTTGGATTACAATACCCTGGTCTCGGTCACCTTTGGGTTACACTAGCAGCAGCAAATTAGAAACTGGGTGAAAGGAAACACTAAAACAAGAGAATATTTCCTCTTTTCTAAATGCCACTCATGGTGATTTGGCATTCAGGTCTCATATTAATTCTTCTGATTTGCAAAGTAGTTTGGCACTTTAGAAGCACTTAATTACTCAAGATCTCTCTCTCTTTTTTTAATATCCACAACAATCCCTTTGAAACAGAAAGATAAACTATCACTTATCCTTTTCTATACAAGGAACTGGAGGCTGCTGGAGGGCAAGTTTTCAGCCATGGCCACACTGTTATTTAGTGGTTGGACATGAACTGGAACTGAGGCTTTCTGTCTCTATTACTGATGCCCTTTGAAATATTCCAAGCTTCCTCCAAAATACAGTGATTAACCAATAATAATAACAGACTCACCAATCCTTTAAGTAAATTTTTTTGGAAATATTGAGACAAGCAGTAGTGGCCAAATCAATGGATGCTCTTGGAGCATCCTAGGTCATTTACTGAAAGAGCCTTGAGTCAGTTCCTTAGCTCTCTGTGTTTACTGAGTTCTCAAAAAAGTGAATTAACGAGCAGGTCCTTTAAGTAATTAAAAAGCACTTCTAGGGGCACAGAGAAATATGAAAGACTACAGTTTTTAAATCTACTACACGCACTCAATAATCATCCTCATACCCTTACCCAGAGCCTGTAGGTAGTGCAAGCCTTTTTACTATATCAAAAATTCCATCATCTAAAGTACATTACCACTATGCCTGAAGGATCAACATGCTCCAATTAATAATATTAAGGTCTGAGATCATTTCAGATTAAGCAATAACTAAGAAATAAGAATTTACTTGACTTGGAGTGTACTGAAACTGGTTTTCTGAAGAAATTCCTGTTGCAAATTGATCCTATCTGTTTAAAAGCTCATACTTTAATTTACTTTGTTTGGTTACTAAGGATGCCAGGGTAGAATGTACCATTTGCCATCCATTCTGAAGAGGCAAAACGATGTTGTAGAAAAAGTCTGAGGTTTGAAGACAGAAGGCCTAGGCCTTTATCCCAGATCTGCTATTTACTAGCTGAGAGCTTTGGAAAGGTCCTACTACATTTCAGACTCTGCATTGTCTAGAAAAGGGCAATTATGATGACATTTTACCAGGTAGTTGTGAAGATTAAAATAGATAATTTATGTAAAGGGACTGTAATGTTTATTATTACATTTTCTGATTGTCCAGCACTTTTTGAACACCATTCCAAAATTGGGAAATTTTACAGCCTTTCCTTTCCCCTTCTCCTAAAAGTAGAAGCCAAGAACCCCAACCTTCCTTACAGCTAGAGTGCAGACATGCGACTCAGGTTTTCTCCCCAGTCACATGCCCCTCCTAGTGGGCATACCCACTCCTGGCAGTATGGACTGGGGCCTGTACCCTGCAACACGGCCAGTAGGATCATCCTGGAACAATCCAGCAATGTGATTTCAGCTAATATCACTTCATAAACTGATGTAACTTTATAAACATTTTTGAAAGACTAGCTGCAGTGGTTTTTGTTATTAGCAACCAAGAAACCCTGATTGAAGCTGCAATGATTCTAGAATATGACAGGAAGTGCACACCCAACAGATGCTATCACCCTTCAGTGTAGAATCTAATATATCAAAGAGCACAACCTAATAGTTAACTTTTGTGAGTATGTACTATGAGCCAGAAAAGTACAAAAACTAAAGCAGAGTGATGATATCAATTTCTGAAGTTCAAAGGGCTGGTAAAAATAATAGAACCCAAATTGGATCGCCTTAATCATTATCATCATCAATAAAAGTGTATTTTATAGATAAGAATACCTTCCCAAGGTCACAAAGCTCAGCAGCAAAGCAGTCAAGGTTTCATATGGTACTACTACATTTTCCTCTATTTTCAATCATAGCAATAGGTCTTATCTTTTGAATATTATCTACAAATTACAAGTACAATTTAAATCATGATTTCTAGAAGAATTCTCTCTTTGACCTCTTTCAATAATAGTAATAATAATAATAATAAAAATTCCACACTGCTAACTGTGAACGTAATTCTATCTTTTAATCTTCAAATTGTTCTTCAAAATGAATTTATGCTAGTGATATATCCTATAATGAAGAGTAAGGAATGAAATTATTTCTTGATCAATCCTGATGCCCTATTGTCTTCAGCTTTGGAATAACAGGCTCTAAATTATGTAGTCAATAAATCTCATAGGGGTCATTATAGTTATAGATTCCAGACATCAATTCCTGATTTGGGTACTTTGACTGGTTAGCTGACTAGCTAGATAGCACCAAACAAGTGAAAAAAGCATTTATCTATGAGAGGCCCTTTACTCCCAAGAGCTGTAATTCTCTTTATTATTGTATACCAACTCTATTAAAGTCATTAAATGTGGCTTTAGTACTAAGGGTATGGAAGATATGTTCCAACACCAAAATAGAAAGCCTGTCGCAACACACAGTGAGCACTCAATAGGTGTCAACTGAATTTTTTTATGAATACTTATGATACCCAAGCTGCTTTGTACTGGAGATTATGCTGAACACAATCTACACTTTTATTTTTGTAGACGAAACTCTTTTTTAACATGGAAGACAAAATTTCAGTTCTGAGGGTTTCAAGTTAGAGGCACGGGGGTAGGGGTGGGGTTACAAAATATTACCTTGTCAGTCTCTTGTGTGCTGTCTCATTCCCAGAAATACAATAAACAGAAAAAAAAAGAACCAGATACATAGAAGCAAAAGCTGTTCAAAGTGTTCCTATTCACACTAGAAACAGGAAACCATAAAACCTAAGAGACTGTTCTTAGGCTCATTTCAACCCTAACCAAATCTGAATGATCTGAGGGATGATCTGACTACTTGCAAACACTTGATGCTCATCTGAGACATCAGATTTCCCCTGACATCTCCAAGATAGGAGTGACACAGCTGTGCATACAGGATGTGAAATCCACAGTTTTGAAAGTAAAAAGCTAGGCAATAATCTCAATGTTTGAGAAAAAGAGGTTAGACTTTTTTTTACGAAATCCATTTAATCACTTGTTTTGGCCTCATTGCTTTGCAACTTCTTTTTTTTTTTTTAGTTTAAAAACAAAAGGAAGCATCAAAAAGGCAGCATATCTCTTGGAGTCATGTTGGGACAACAGAAGTACATAACTGAAGATTGGCGAGTCAGAGGAGGGGCCATTTCAGAAAGTGAGCAGCAAGTCTCAAAGTGAGGGAATATAGGGCTTATAAGTCTCCTATAGACAACACGGCTTGAGGCCTGCTGTCGCCTGACCTGTAACAGCAGAGACTGTTTGATCCTTGAAGTCTGAAGGCGAGCATGTACACGACTGTATTATATTACCAGAGATACCCAATACTAAAGAAAGGCAGACAAGGTGCCCGTGTAACAAGGCTGGGAACACAGCAAGGGCTCCTGGCAGGGGGAAAAAGATATGGGATTTGCATGAAAATGCCAACCAAAAAGGGACTTTGCTTCCTTGGCTCAGCTAATTATGCTAAACACCAGCGATCTCACATCTTCCCTACAGACCCATTAGAGAGATATCTGAGAAAATACTGATAGGATGTTTGTAAGGCTGAATCTCCAAACTAGCTTCAAAGAGAACTGTAAGTAAGATGTGAGACCATCAGGGGAAATCAGTGCTGTATGTACAAAAGAAATGTTCAACTGTACCTAGTATCTTTCTTTTGTATATTTGTTTCAACAGGAGATTCAGCAAAGCTTAATTGAAACTTATACAGTCACACGAGAGGACATGTTACACGAAAGAGTGGACAACCAGGATTTAGGTAGGATGTCCCAGTGTTCCTTGGTCAGTAATAATTTGTTCATTGTAAAAGGAATTTAAAGTCCTGCTTATTCTCCTGTTTTTCCTCCTGCCTCCCAATTATTAAACCAAACTCCCAGACACTAAGGTAAGATTATTTTGATTAAATTGGTATTAAACAGGAAGTTATATACTTAAGCTTCTCAAAGGAAATTTTTCCCCCATAAACACCAGTTGTTAACCAAGATCAATCACTAGTTGATAGACAACTCTCCTTCACTCTCCTAACAGCAGGCATTTCAGACTAGAGGGACTTTTTGTCAGCATTCTTCAAAATAAACCTTGGAGCTGACTGCATGTGACTAAACCTAACACTAACTATGATCCGTACATTGCATTTGTACCCTGAATTCCCTCTGGTGCTAATTAATATTTGCAAAATGGAAATTTTTGATAAAATTTTTGTCACTTTAGTACAGTAAGAACCAATATTTGTAAAAGAGTTTGAGCTTCACTGAAAAATAAATGAGGTTAAATATTTTTTATCACCATGTAAAATTTAGGGAAGATTCTAGCTAATGTCATTACTTATTTTTGTAAAATATGTAAAATTAAAGTTTTAATTACTAAGCTCAAATAAAAATTCACATCAAGTATTCTTTTTTAAAAATACTAAAAATAAAGTCTATAATATTGTATCCTTGTATTACAATATTGCATTCCACCCACATTTGAAAATCTAATTTTAAGAAAAATAGAAGCTTATAAATATTACATTTATGTCATAACAATTTAACCCTATAAATATGTTTATTGAACAATTTAGACATCTTAAAAATGCCCAACTCAGAATGATACAGGAAATATTACAAGATAAATGAGTACCAAAAGTGAACTCAACCTAGTATATTTGTTTTAGATATTCATTTTTAAGTAACAGAAATCTTTAAATAATCTCAAAGGGTGAGACATTTTACATTATATCTTGAGCCAAGAGCTAGGATAATAATCAGGGATCCACTAAGTTATAGTTCTAACCATCATTTCCTGTAAGAAGTGTAATTTTTTTTTTTACTGTGCGCCAGCTTTCTTTAGCTACTCTTCACTGTGCTGCGCAGGCTCCTCATTGCCTTGGCTTCTCTTGTTGCAGAGCACAGGCTCTAGGCACGTGGGCTTCAGCAGTTGCAGCATGTGTGCTCAATAGTTGTGGCTCTTGGGCTCTAAAGTGCAGGCTCAGTAGTTGTGGCACACAGGCTTAGTTGCTCTGTGGCATGTGGGATCTTCCTGGAGCAGGAATTGAACCCGTGTCCCCTGCATTGGCAGGTGGATTCTTAACTGTGCCACCTAGGAAGCCCAGAAGTGTAATTTTTTGTGTCAGCATAACTGAGCCACTCAGCACCCAGATGCTTGATTCAAACATTATTCTCGGTGTGTCTGTGAGGCATTTCTAGAAAAGATTAACATTTGAATTGGTAGACTGAGTAAAGCAGATGACCCTCCCTAATGTGGGTGGCCCTTGTTCAGTCAGTTGAAGGCCTGAATAAAACAAAAACACTGATCCTCCCTCCAATAAGAGGGAATTTCTCCTGCCTGCCAGATCTGAAACATTGGTCTTCTCTGTCCTTTAGTCTTAGACTAAAACATCCGTTCTTGAGTTTCAAGTCTGCTGGCTTCTAGACTGGACCTACACATTAAATCTCCTGGGTCTCTAGCTTGCTGATTACAGATCTGGGGACTTAGCCTCCATAATCACCTGAGCCAATTCCTTATTATATATTTTATACAGATATAGATATATCCTGTTGGTTCTTTTTCTCTAGAGAACCTTGGCTAATACACTAAGTGTAGCAAACAATGTTGTGATAAAAGAAACTCACTAAACCTGCAGGTGACCCAAACTTCCTTTTCTGAATAACTTCAAGGAAGTTAATATTTGTTAAAAACAGAATGAACTCCACTTCCTAATGACCAAATGAAACTATTTTTTAAACACTGAAAACAAAATGTGTACAAGACCAAAAAAATCTCAAAACTTTCTCAATGGGTCAACAGATTCAAAATAAACATGAGAAATGTACAAACAAGTTAATGAGATCTGAAATTCAGTCAATGATTTCTTATATTTAAAGAAAAAACTTAGGTATTTTAACAAAGAATACAGTATCATAGTGTTCATTTAAAAAGAAAAAAAACTGGACTAGAAAGAGGACCCCAAAGAAGCAGAAAGTCATCAAAAGAAAAAAAAAAACTAAAAGGAAAGACGAAATTCCCCTTTGTCTATTTACTATAATCTAGGGAGAATAAAAAGAAAAGGGAAAGGGGAGTAAAGTTTGACCAAAAGCAACTCAATGGCTTCTCAACAAGAGTTAGCTCTCGATATTAGAGGCGTTTACAGAAAACTGGAGTATTTTCTTCTCATTAAATTCATATCACCTTCTCTTAAATCACTACCTATCCCCAATTTCCAATAGATTTTTTCAATTCAGAAAATTCTAGAAATGTATAGTCAAGTGAGGATTTGTTAACCAACAGAATTTGTTATAAGCCATTTTATCAAATATTTAGATGGAATAATAAATTCATTTAAAGGTTCCTCACTATTGGGAAAAAGGCATACTATTCAATAGAGAGTCTTGCCATATTTGATGGGATAATACAGTAAACATCTGCATCTCACACCAAACATAAAATAAATTTCAGATAAACTAAAGAGCTATATATAGGGGTAGAATCATAAAAGTGCTGGAAGAAAATATAGAATATCTTTTTATAGTCTTCTGGTGGACTAGGTAAGAGTGCAAACTGAGAAGTCATAAAGAAAAAGACTACTAGGTTAGATTATATCAAATGCTAAATATCTGTGAGGCAAAAACACTTATCTACTATAATAACAAGCCACAGTCTTCAGTCTACATTCCCATCCCAGGTAATTAATATTGACTCTTTGTAGGAGATGTTATCATTGGCAACATTCTAGAAAATTTCTCACTCAGTACAAGATTCAAGCAGTAACATCCATCCCCACCCACCTTCCCAGAAAGTCACTTCTTGTCTTGCTACTTATTACTGCAGGAGCAGATTCAGATTCTATGGGCCTCACAGAGTATATAAATTTATTTATAAATTTATATATAAAACTTCATGAAAAGTAATATATTAAAAATATAAAATTAGATACACACATTAATCTTTATTGAAAGTGAGAAAATAAATCAACTTTAAAATTTTAAAAATTGATATGCAATATAAAATTACAAAATCTAGAAAAATAACAGTATTTCTATTAACTCTATAATTCTATACATTTTCTACATTTTTTTCCTATTCTTTGATTCTTTTTATGGTAATTGTGTACTATTATTTTCTAGAGAGAGTTAAATGATAATTCAGTCTTTCTTCTATAAAAGTTGATGGAAATTTATTTTGTAAACAGGTTTCCAAAATTTTTTTCTAGCTTCACAACAATAAGCACCAGAGAACACATTCCATCCACTTTGGTCGTGAATCTGAATGAAGTAGGACTTTTCCTGGAAGCCATTCCTACACCAGATGGCCTAACAATAGCTTAACTATGTACAGAAGTAACAGAATCATCTATGGCCTACTAAATCCAGACTAAATGAAGACCCATCTCATTTTCCCCTTAGCCAGATCCCCAAAATATCCACAGTAATTCCAAATCAACCTGACAAGAGAAGAAATGGGATGGAGGGGAAATGTGATGGAAAAAAGAGAAAAGTTTTAACTGATTGTGATTAAAGTGTCTTACTTTGCAAATTTTACAAAAAATATATAGCCATATAAAAGCATTACTAGATTTCCTTCCAGAGCCTTCAAAGGTGCCCTTACCAATGAGGGGCTGTGAAACTTAAGCCGTATTAGAGTAACAGTAAATCCATCTCTAGTTTCTTCCCATGACAGGAAAATGAACAAGGAGTTGGAAGGATGAGAGGCAAATGAATAACGGAAGCAGTGATTTTAAGAAGACCATAATCACAAGTCAGTGTACATCCTGGCCAATTCTGGGCAGGTGGTGGGTGGGGAGGGGGGCAGTTGTTGGTGTGAAGCAGAGAAGGGAATACAATCAAAGTGAAATACATTAGAACGTATCACTCAGTCAGAGTAGGAGCCATGTGAGCATTGAATATACTGCATCATGCTGCAGATTCACATGTACAGAACATATATGCAATGAGGAGGTTTACTGACAGGGAGCAAAAAGAGAGGAGGAAGCTGGCACTGGCTAAGTACTTCACAGACAGGGTTTCATTTATCTCTCACAACAGTCTTGGAGAGTGGGTATAATTATGCTCATGATCTGAAATTAAACAGCAGAGATTACATAATCGCCTCAAGGTCACAAGCCAATAATCACTAAACCTGACCCCCACTAACTTTGTGCCCTACTGCCCACCCTCACTGGCAGTAAAGTATCTTTCATGCGCCTCAGAAAATAAATGCCAAAATGTAGGGACTTTTTCAGTATAAAGTCACAGCCATACAAGCCTGTGAAAGTGATTAAATTAGTAGTTAGAGAAAATAAAGCAAGTAATTTAGTCTGTGGTCAATCTTGTGTAAAGTCGTTGAGGACAGATGAGAAAGGACTTCCCAGAAAATGGCAGTTCAGTAACAAGGCTGTTCTGCAGCTTTCCATCAAACGTCCTACTTAAATGCTATTGTAGCAGGTATCTGTGCTTCCTCCTACATAATGAGATGACTGGAGACTATAAGCTTGAGTCAGGAGGGCATTGAGTGAGAGATGTCTACTCGCCTGACTGGAGGTTTGCCAGCAATTTCTCATAAAATACAGGTTCCAAGCTGGGAAAATTCAAAGTGTGATTGGCATGTGAAAATTAAGTCAATAGAGACAAGAAGTGGGCTACACAAATGGAAACTGGACAGAGAGTACACATTTAAATGTCATATACATTAGAAAGAAGAAATCTGTGAGGTGAGTTTGGGGGGTAAAATGTTAGACAGTATTGGGAAATCACAAAATTATTGTATTTTTCATAATTAGAAAATAGAAGCAGGGTTAAACAATGACTCATTTACATCTTAGATAACTTAGGCCTATTTTCTCCTTTACTAAAATAATACTTTCAGTGATATAATCTCCAGAAAGTGAGATATACATGTGTATATATATATATTTTCCCAGAACTTATTCTTTTGTACATTATCAATACATGGTGATGTTGTAAAAGAGTGAAGAGAAAATATTTTAAAGGCAGATGATGAAGGGGGGAAATTAATGTTTAAAATAGAATTCTCAAAAATCAGTGAAAGTAGAAATAAATGATAAGTGAAATTGTATATTTCACCAATATAGGTATATAAAAGAAGATAATTTTTGAAAGATTGAATTTCCCTCTTCATTCTGGAGAGAAAAAAAGTGAAGGTTTTATTATACATAGATGTCATGAAGTGGAACATTTGCTGTCCCAAGCATTTGGAAGTGTAACATCTCAAGACTGGACTGAAAAACCTTCTTTAAAAGGTATCATATGTTTGAAATCCACATAGTCACATGGAATGAAAGCTAACACCTAGGTTTTCATGCATACAACTAGTCCTTTAAATATTTTCTCAGATAAGGGTCACACTAAGGAAAATGAGAATCTGCCTAGAAAATCACCCCACTTGGAAAAATAATTAACAGACAAATTCCATTCCAGCTCAGGTTTTTTTCTCCAGCAAATTTAAAGCTAGAGAAAATTAAATATTTTGAGTTTTTTTCTTTCTTTTCTTAATAGACTTCATTTTTTTAGAATAATTTAGGTTCACAGAAAAAACTGAAAGGAAGATACAAAGATTTCACACATACTTTTTACTTCCACTCATGTGTAGCCTCTCCCATTACCAACATTTTCACCAGAATGGTACATTTGTTACAACCTTTTCAGCAGAATGGTATATTTGTTACAACCTTTTCAGCAGAATGGTACATTTGTTACAACTGATGAACCTACTTTGATACCTTATTATCACCAAAAGGCCATGGTTTACATTAGGGTTCACTTGTTGCTGTTCATTCTATGGGTTTGGGCAAATGTATGATGACACATTTCACACATATAATGCATCCAACAATATAGGAAATATTTTGAGATTTTTAAAGTGTTACTCATTCATATTTTAACTGAAACTATGGGATGTGTTTTCTCCAAATCATCTTTTCTTTTTTCCACACATCATAATCTTTAAACATGATAGTTGCTGGTTTTGTTCTGTATGGTATTCAGATATATGTCAAGGCACTTTGGTTAGGTAATCTGTCTATTAAAGAGAGAATCACTATATTTATAATAATAATTAGGATATAATACAATATAACTAAATATAAAACCAGGTTAGACATAATTCAATACTTTTATTGTAATTGTAATATGGGCATGAGGAAATCATCACAAACCCCAGTTATCTTTCTACAGGGTAGCTATGGCAGTAATTGAGACACCTTATTGACAGAGACCTTGTTCTCCACATTAACTTCAATGAGCCAAGAGTTAACTAATCAGATAGCTAAGTAAATGTAGGGTACTTGTCTCTAAGTTCCCAAGGACAGATTTTCAATTAATTTATAATATAACTACTAAAAACTGGTGTATTGTTAGAAGAAATGCTTGTATAAGTGAAAATGTGGGTGAGAGGAGTCAAGTAAGGCTAAGAGAGCTGTCAATCTCTATGTAAATCTGGGGGAAGTTTGAAGGGAAGCATCCTGGAATGCTGTACAACCTAAGCAAGGCCATCAGGGAATCCTCAAGCCAAAGCTGACTGTCAGAGGACTCCTTTATCCTACATAGAACTATCTAAGCATTCCTGCCATACTCAGTCATTGACTCCAAGTAGCCCTTGGGAAGGGCAGCCTCAGTGCTTCACATAACATATCCACTCCAGGACGTTCACTTCCCTTAGCCTCTGTCTTCTCACCTATACCACCTGCCAGGGCAACCTGGGTATTTCTGTTTCACTGAGAAGTTGTCATCTTTCCATGTTTCCTTTAGCCACCATAGCAAGTTTGCCCCATCCTCTGGGGTCTTTGCTAGGGTATAAAGTCTTGTGACCCAAGAAAGTGCTCCCAGGTCAAAAATTCCTAATAAGATCATTAAAACTCTCACTGAGCCCCCATTTTGTAGCCTCAAGTGTACCCAGCCTAACGACTGCAGCTACAATCTGATGTTTAGAGGAGACAGAAGCAGGTAAACACGGCCTATTACAAAAGCAACAGGGCTCATTGGCAAAATTAACATTCCTCATTAAGCATCATCCTCAATATCATAATGAATATACCAGTGGATCCCAAACCTGGCTGTTCATCAGAACTACCTGGGAAGATTTATTTTTAATACCAATTCTCAGCCCTCCTCCATAATTTATTGAATTTAGACTCTTCAGAAGCACAGTTCAGTAAGTCAAAAACAAGTCACATTGAAGTTAATCCTTGTGTGAAATGATTTCAGGGAAATAAAAGGCATCTCAAAAATACTTTTAAGCTACAGCAAAATTTTGAATAATGATTTGACTCTCTTTTACAGTTATATTTCATATTAGTGATTTTTTATCTCAATGACTAAGGACTTTCCTGGTAACAGATACCTGAGTAGTCTCTGCCAACTGTAAAATATAGAGGTTTAACATCCTGACCTCCATGCCAATAGACAATCAAGACCACAGCATTAAAACCAAATGCTAGTAAGGTAATAGAATATATAATTAATCTAGTGCCCACTGATGTAAGGACTTTTAAGACTTTTCTCAAGTAAGTGTAATTACTCTTGTGATTATTTTGCCTTTTGTGAACATACTGATTGCTTACAGAAGTTTTAAAACAGGATAAATGAGAAAAACAGTCCACCTAAAATCAAAATCCCAGCAGCATAAACATACACATTTTATTTCTGCAGTCACACAAATACAAGGATCTACCACAAAGTCCAAAACAATCATCATATTGATATTTCACAATTAAACACATATAGCTGAAACAGCTTCAGGAAAATATGACACAACTTTTAATACATCCCTAGGCATAGAAATCATTTGTATCTTCATTGAATCATCTCTCCATTCAACAGCAATCTAAATGGAGATTCAATACAGTGAAAGAAGAAATATGGGTATATTGGTGATGAGAAAGAACCACATGCCTCATACATGACTAAGGGCTTTGTAAATAGTCAAGTTTGTGTAAATAATCTGAATGGCTTGTCAGATTTTTATATTAAATTAGTATCAGTCATTCTTTATCCAACATATGCCTATGTGATGATGGACAGATGGATGGATGAATGGATAGATGGTGAATAATAAAATGAAAAAATTAAATGGCATGTAATTTCAAAGAAACTATGTAGCATCACAGTTAAAACATGAGGTTGGAGCCAAGCATACAGTGATTAAATCTCATATCCGTTTACTAGCTC
Organism: Hippopotamus amphibius kiboko; assembly: GCF_030028045.1. Taxonomy (NCBI): domain Eukaryota; kingdom Metazoa; phylum Chordata; class Mammalia; order Artiodactyla; family Hippopotamidae; genus Hippopotamus; species Hippopotamus amphibius. The sequence goes on from NC_080191.1 coordinate 67,067,607, forward strand.
TGCAATCGTAGGAAGTTACTCAGATCATCTGAGCCTCAAGATTTTTTGTTTGCAAACTAGATGTTGTAATATCTACTTTGTAGGCTGTCTGGGGGGATTAAATAAACTAATCTCACACACACACACACACACAAGTACTACACTTTACCACTACACTAGTAATAAATGTTACTACCAGCCTCCCTCTTTTCTCCTGAGAAGTATAATGCATCTAAGTCTACCTATAGCAGTTATTTGGCATTTACCATTGATCCATAACATAAAAGACTTTTCCCACTAGGCCTACAAAATGTAAATAAGTTCTGTCTCCTCTGTTAACTTCTTGGTTTTCACAGAATTGTGCTTGTATGGAAGAAAAGTAAATACATGAAGCTGTAGACAGGAATTCTCTTAAGTCTAAACACAGGTCTTTAGTAACATTAAATGACATATAGCTTGTCAATGTGAGGTTTATATACTAGTAAAAATCTGTGCTCAAAAACTTTTGCCACCTGCCTTTAAAACAAGTTTATTAAATACCCTTATCCTACATATGGTTTTAAATTATTTTGTTGTCCTCCTCTGCAAACAATTACATTTCATGTTTTTAATATATTACATAATATGTAGTATCTAACATCCTTGTAATTGGCAATAGGTTAATTATGAGCTTCCCTAAAGCAATCCTGCAAGGGAAGTAAAGTTAAAAGAGTATGAGAATAGTGGAGCCTACATCAGTACCATCAGAATATAGCTCGAAGAGGAGGAAATTGAATGACATGGTTTGAGAGGCATAACTAAGGGCCCCCTGCCCAAAAGCTGTCTTCCCATGACCACTTGTTAATTTATACATCTTAATGTTTCAATGTTTCAGGAAATTTGTGTATTTTTAATAAACTATTTGGTTAAATTATACATACAGAGAATCACATGGGCAGCATAATGAATTTTCACAAAATATACCCACCCATGTAACCATCACCCAGTTCAAGTAGTAGAACATCATCAGCACTCTGAAGCACTGCTCCTCTCCCCCAGGACTTAGATATCAATATACGTCCCCCTTCCCAGAGTTAGCCATTATCCTGACTTCTATTACCATAGATTAGTTTTTGAACTTCAAACAAATGGAATTATAGAGAAATATTCTTTTAATTCTTTCAATAAACTTTCTGTTTTCTCTTTCTGAGATTCCTCCATGCTGTGGTATAAATATGATTCATTCATTTTCATTGCCATGAAGAATCCCATAGTATAAATTTATCACAATATAATTATCCATTACACTGTTGACAGACACTTGGATTTTTTTCCAGTTATGAACTTGCTCATAGTGCCACCATAAAAATTATCATGCATGTCTTTAGGTGTATGTGTGTCCATTGGGTATATACCCAAGAGTAGAATTGAAGGGTCTTTGGATATGCTTACTTTTAATCTTAGTAGACATTGTCGTTTTCATTCCTGATATTGATTATTTTTAACTTCCTTATCAATTACATTCATCTTTATAAGTAAACTTTTGAATTTTCTTTATTATTCAATTTTTTATATTTGATAAATTTCTTCCCTTTATCCTCTCCTTCCTTCAATCTTATTTGGGTTCAATTTTCTAACTTTTTTTTTTTATTTTTTTTATTTTTGGGGGGTACACCAAGTTCAATCATCTGTTTTTTTTTTTCTTTTCAATTTCCATTCTCTTTTTTTATTCAGAGATGAATGAAATTTGTATTTCAGAACTTATATATTTATATATATTTTTATTTTTTTATTTTTTTTTATTTTTTGGGGGGTACACCAGGTTCAATCATCTCTTTTTATACACATATCCCCGTATTCCCTCCCTTCCTTGACTCCCCCCACCTCGAGTCCCCCCCACCCTCCCTGCCCCAGTCCTCTAAGGCATCTTCCATCCTCGAGTTGGACTCCCTTTGTTATACAACAACTTCCCACTGACTATTTTACAGCTGGTAGTATATATATGTCTGTGCTACTCTCTCGCTTCGTCTCAGTTTCCCCTTCACCCCCCGCCCCCTCCCATACCTCAAGTTCTCCAGTCCATTCTCTGTATCTGCATCCTTGTTCTTGTCACTGAGTTCATCAGTACCATTTTTAGATTCCGTATATGTGAGTTAGCATACAATATTTGTCCTTCTCTTTCTGACTTACTTCACTCTGTATGACAGATTGTAGTTCTATCCACCTCATTACATATAGCTCCATCTCATCCTTTTTTAGAGCTGAGTAATATTCCATTGTGTATATATGCCACATCTTCTGTATCCATTCATTTGTTGATGGGCATTTAGGTTGCTTCCATGTCCTGGCTATTGTAAAGAGTGCTGCAATAAACATTATGGTACAAGTTTCTTTTGGGATTATGGTTTTCTTTGGGTATATGCCCAGGAGTGGGATTACTGGATCATATGGAAGTTCTATCTGTAGTTTTTTAAGGAACCTCCAAATTGTTTTCCATAGTGGCTGTACCAACTTACAGTCCCACCAACAGTGCAGGAGAGTTCCCTTTTCTCCACACCCTCTCCAACATTTGTGGTTTCCAAATTTTGTGATGATGGCCATTCTGATGGGTGTGAGGTGATACCTCATTGTGGCTTTGACTTGCATTTCTCTGATGATGAGTGATGTTGAGCATCTTTTCATGTGTTTGTTGGCCATCTGTATGTCTTCTTTGGAGAAATGTCTATTTAGGTCTTCTGCCCATTTGTGGATTGGATTATTTGCTTTTTTGGTATTAAGCTGCATGAGCTGCTTGTATACTTTGGAGGTTAATCCTTTGTCCGTTGTTTCATAGGCAACTATTTTTTCCCATTCTGAGGGTTGCCTTTTAGTCTTGTTTATGGTTTCTTTCACTGTGCAAAAGCTTTTAAGATTCATGAGGTCCCATTTGTTTATTCTTGATTTTATTTCCATGATTCTAGGAGGTGGGTCAAAAAGGATCTTGCTTTGATGGATGTCATAGAGTGTTCTGCCTATGTTTTCCTCTAGGAGTTTTATAGTGTCTGGCCTTACATGTAGGTCTTTAATCCATTTGGAGTTTATTTTTGTGTATGGTGTTAAGAAGTGTTTTAATTTCATTCATTTACATGTTGCTGTCCAATTTTCCCAGCACCACTTATTGAAGAGGCTGTCTTTTTTCCATGGTATACTCATGCCTCCTTTGTCAAAGATAAGGTGCCCATATGTGTTTGGGCTTACTTCTGAGTTCTCTACTCTATTCCATTGATCTTCCTTTCTATTTTTGTGCCAGTACCATACTGTCTTGATCACTATGGCCTTGTAGTATAGTTTGAAGTCAGGGAGCCTGATTCCACCAACTCCATTTTTCCTTCTCAAGATGGCTTTGGCTATTCGGGGTCTTTTGTGTTTCCATACAAATTGTAAGATTTCTTGCTCTAGTTCTGTGAAAAATGCCATTGGTAATTTGATTGGGATTGCATTGAATCTGTAAATTGCTTTGGGTAGTACAGTCCAATTTTCTAACTTCTTAAGATAAATATATAGTTCATTGTTTTTCTGACTTTTTCTAATATATGAATGTAAGATTGTCTAAGCTCAGATTTACCTACACCTCACAAATTTGATATTTTGTATTATCATGTAGTCAATATCTTTATACATTACAATAATTTTATAACTTTATTGCAATATATTCTTTGACTATAAGTTATATGCTTGAGGGTACCAGTGAAAATAGTGGAGTAAGGAACTCCAAAATCCTGCCCCTCCATAAAAGTGATGAAAAAAACTGTCAGTATCAACTTTTTCAGAACTCCAGAACTTAACCAAAAGCTGCAGTAACCCAAAGAGCATTTATTCAAGAAAAACACATCATTTATTGAAGAGACTGTTCTTTTCCCATTGTATATACTTGGCTTGTTTGTCCTAAATGAACTGGCCATGTATGTGTGAGTTCACTTCTGGGCTCTCTATTCTGTTCCATTAATCTGTGTGTCTGTTTTTATGCCAATACAATGCCATTTTGATTACTATAGCTTTGTAGTATAGTTTAAAATCAAGGAGCATGATACCTCCAGCTTTGTTCTTTCTCAAGATTGCTTTGGCTATTCAGGGTCTCTTGTGGTCACATAAAAATTTTAGAATTATTTGTTCTATCAATAGTTCTATGGAATAAGCCATTGGAATTTTGATAGAGATTAAACTGAATCTATAGATTGCTTTGAGTAGTATAGACATTTTAATAACATTTGTTCTTCCAATCCATGACCATAGAATATATTCCCATTCATTTGTGTCTTCTTCAATTTCCTTTATCAGTGTCTTATAGTTTTCAATATACAGGCCTTTCACCTCTTTGATTAAATTTATTCCTAGGTATTTTATGGTTTTGATGCAATTGTAAATGAGATTGATTTCTTAATTTCTCTGATAGTTCATTATTAGTGTATAGAAATGGAATAGATTTCTGCACATTAATTTTGTATCCTGCAACATTATTGAATTCATTTATTGGTTCTAAGAAATTTTTGGTATCACCTAAAGGGTTTTCTATTTATAGCCATGTCATCTGCAAATAGTGACAATTTTACTTTTTCCTTTCCAACTTGGATATCTCTTTGTTTTTCTTGCCCAGTTGCTGGGGCTAGGACTTTCAATACTTTGTTAAATAAAACTGGTGAAAATGGGCATCCTCATCTTGTTCCTGATGTTAGAGGAAAAGCTAGGTTTTCACAGTTGAGTATGATGCTAGACATAGGTTTGTCATATACAGCGTTTATTATGTTGAGGTGCAATCCCTCTATACCCACTTTGTTGAGGGTTTTTATTATTAATGGATGTTCAATATTGTCAAATGCTGTTTTGACATCTATTGATATGTTTATATGATTTCATTCATTTTTTTATTAATGTTGTGTATCATATTGATTGAATTACAGATGTTGAATCATTCTTGAATCCCTGGAATAAATCCCACTTGATTATGGTGTATGATCCTTTTTATATATTGTTGACTTAATTTTTTTAATATTTTGTTGAGAATTTTTGAATCTATATTCATCAGGGATATTGGCCTATAAGCTCCTTTTTTGTGGTATCTTTGTCTGGTTTTGGTATCATGGTAATGCTGGCCTCATAAAATGAGTTTGGAAGCGTTCCTTCCTCTTCAATTTTTTGAAAGCATTTGAGAAGGTCAGGTATTAAACTTTCTTTGAATATTTGGTATAATTCACCAACAAAGCCATTTGGTCCTAGGCTTTTGTTTGTTGGGAGGTTTTTAGCTTTTGTTGTTGTTGTTTGATTGTTTGTTTGTTTGTTTGTTTTAGTTACTGATTCAATCTCCTTACTGGTAATTAGTATATTCAGATTTTCTGTTTTTTTCATGATTCAGTCTTAGAATACTGTATGTTGCCAGGAATTTGTCCATTTCTTCTGGTGTATTTAATTGTTGGCATATAACTATTCATAGTAGTCTCTTATGATCTTTTGTGCTTCTATGGTATCGGTTGTAACTTGTTTCATTTCTGAGTTTATTTATTTGAGCCCTTCTTTCTTTTTATCTTGGTGAGTCTAGCTAAAGGTTTGTCCATTTTGTTTATCTTTTCAAAGAAACATCTCTTAGTTTCATTGAGCTTTTCTATTTTTTTTTTTTTTAGTCTCTATTATTTATTTTCACCCTGATCCTTATTCTTGCCTTACTTCTACCAAACTTGGGCCTTAGTTTTTCTTCTTTTTCTCTTTCTTTTGGGTGTAAAAGATTTGAGATTTTTCTTGTTTCTTGAGGTAGGCCTGTATTGCTATGTGCTTCCCTCTTAGAATTGCTTTTGCTGCATCCCATAGATTTTGGAATGTTGTATATCCAGTTTCATTTTTCTTGATGTATTAATAGATTTCCCCTTCAATTTCTTTGTTGACCCATTAGTTGTTTAGTATCCACATAATTGTCCTGTTTCCAGTTTTATTCCTGTAACTTATTTCTAATTTCATACTATTTTGGTTGCAAACATGCTTTATATGATTTCAGTATTTTTTATTTATTTATTTATTTATTTATTTATTTATTTATTTATTTATTTATTTTTTGGGGGGGTACACCAGGTTCAATCATCCGTTTTTATACACATATCCCCATCTTCCCTCCCTTCCTTGACGCCCCCCCCAAGCCCCCCCCACCCTCCCCGCCCCAGTCCTCAAAGGCATCTTCCATCCTCGAGTTGGACTCCCTTTGTTATACAACAACTTCCCACTGACTATTTTACAGTTGGTAGTATATATATGTCTGTGTTACTCTCTCGCTTCATCTCAGTTTCCCCTTCACCGCCCGCCCCCTCCCATACCTCGATTTCAGTATTCTTAAGTTTGTTGAGATTTGTTTTGTCACCTAACATGTGATCTATCCTGGAGAACATTTCATGTGCACTTGAGAAGACTATATATTCTACTGCTTTTGGGTGGAATGTTCTATATACGTCTGTCAAGCCTATCTGGTATAATAAGTCATTTAAGGCTGATGTTTTTCTTATTGAGTTTCTCTCTGGATGATGTATTCATTAGTGTAAGTAGGGTAGTAAAAGTCCCCTACTATTCTCCTATTGCTGTCAACTTCTCCTTTAGATCTGTTAATGTTTGCTCTACACTTCTAGGGGCTCCTATATTTACAAACGTTATAGTCTCTTGTTGGATTGGCCCCTTTATCACTATGTAATGCCCTTCTTTTCTTTTATTACAGTCTTTGCTTTAAAATCTATTTTTGTCTAAGTATAGGCACACCATCTTTCTTTTTGTTTCCATTTGCATGGAATATCTTTTTCTGTGCCTTCACTTTGTCTGTGTGTGTCCTTGTATTTGAAATGGGTCTCTTGTAGGCAACATATGAATGAATCTCCTTTTTTTATCCATTCAGCCATTCTATGTAATTTGATCAGTGCATACAGTCCACTTACATTTAAAGTAATTATTGATAGGTATGTACTTATTGCCATTTTGTTAGTTGTTTTCTGGTTGTCTTTGTAGTTCTTCTCTGTTTCTTTATTTTTCTCTTGGTCTCTCCATTGTGGTTTGATGACTTTCTTTAGTGTTATGTTTAGATTCCATTCACATTGTCTTGTGTATCTATTATGTTTTTTGGCCTGTTATTACCATGAGGTTCACATATAACAATAACCTATGTAAATAACAGTCTATTTTAGGTTGATAGCAACTTAAGTTTGAACACATTCTAAAAACTGCATTTTTTACTCCCTCTATGTTTTATGCTTTTGAAGTCATATTTTACATCCTTTTATTTTGCGTAACCCTTAGCTAATTATTATAGTTATAGTTAATTTTAGTCCTTTGTCTTGTAGCCTTCATACTAGCTTTATAAGTAGTTAATCCGCTACCTTTATTATATATAAGTATTTGCCTTTACCAGTGATTTTTTACTTCCATATGTTTCCTCATTGCTAGTTATTGCCTTTTTTTTTTTTTTTTTTTTCAGCTTAAAGAAGTCCCTTTAACATTTCTCGTAAGGCCAGTTTAGTGGTGATGAATTCCTTTAGCTTTTGCTCATCTGGAAAACTATCTCTCTTTCACTTCTGAATGATAACCTTGTTGGGTAAAATATTCTTAGTTGGAAGTTTTTTCCTTTCAGTACTTTGAATATATTATGTCCTTCCCTACTGGTCTGCAAAGTTTCTCCTGAAAAAATCAGGTGATAGTCTTATGGCAGTTTTCCTTGTATATAACAAGTTGTTTTTCTCTTGGGTGCCTTTAAGATTTTCTCTCTATCTTTAACTTTTGACATTTTAATTATAATGTGTCTTGGTATGAGTCTCTTTTGGTTCATCTTATTTGGAATTCTCTGTACTTCTCAGATCTGGATGTCTGTTTTCTTCCCCAATTCTGAGAAGCTTTCAGCCATTTTTACTCAAACAAGTTTTCTGCCCCTTTCTCTCTCTCTTCTCCTGTGAAGTCTATCATGTGAATTATCCTGATTTATGTTTACCCATAAGTCCCTTAAGCTATCTTTATTTTCTTTAATTCTTTTTTCTTTTTGCTGCTCTGTTTTGGTGAATTCCACTGCCCTGTTTTCCTAGTCACTGATTCATTCTTCTGCTTCATCTAGTCTGTTTCTGAACCCCTCAGGTGTATTTTTCAGTTCAGTTACTGCATTCTTCAGCTCCATGAGTTCTGTCTGGCACTTTCTTATATTTTCTGTCTCTTTGTTGAAGTTCTCATGTGTTCATCCATTCTTCTCACAAGTTCAATGAGCATCTTTATGACCATTACTTAAGCTCTTTATCAGGTAGATTACTTACCTTTGTTCCATTAAGGCTTCTCTCTGAAGTTTTATCTTGTTCTTTTGCTTAGAACTTATTCCTTTATTTCTTCATTTTTCCTTAGTCTCTCAGGCATTTTTTCTATGTATTAGGCAGAACAGCTAGCTACCTCTACCAGTCTTGAAGGAGTGCCTTGTATAGTTGATAAAACTTATTATTCAACCTTGCTCTAACTGTTGGTTGTCTCTCAAACGTTTGTGACTGTCTATCTAGCCTGGTTTATTCTTGATAGATCCCAATTGTTGAGGGTATGTCAATACCTATCAGTGCTCCAATTGGAGGGACCTTAGTCATTACCTAGTTTCAAACTGATCACCTCCTCAGGGAGCAGCTTTTAAAATATGCAAATACATACACTTTTGCAGGACCACAATTGTAAATGCTGCTGACCTCCAGACCAGAAGATCTGGAGGTGTCCCTTAAGCAACAGTGCATTGCCTCTGTGCATAGCCTGCCCAGAAATGTCTTCCCAATTGTTACAGTCCTGTGGGGACCAGGAACACACGCCCCTCTGACCAAGGCCAGGTGATCTAGGCAGGTGCCCTTTGTGGACTGCTCTTGCTTGCCATCTTAGGAGAGTGCTGAGGATGGGGCATGCCCAAGGCTTTAGCAATGCCAGAGAAGAGCACTAGGGAAGATGCCTGTGGCTTTAGTGAGGCATGGAATGAACTCTGAGGGAAGGGCATGCCGGCGGCTTTAGTGATGCAAGAAAAGACCATTGAGAGTGGGGCATGCCATCAACTGTGCTAGCAAGGTATAGGCAGAGTACAAAAATGGTGTCCCCCCTTAAAAGTCCCAACTTGTTACTATCCCTCCGGCAGATGCTTGAAAATTAGCAAATTAATATCCTTCACATACAGTCCAGGCACCTCTTTAACTGCTGCCTTTGGGCTGAGTCTTGGGACAGGTAAAACCATATACAAACTCCTCAAAAGAAGTATCTCAGATCCCCCAGCCCCTTGGGTCTCCTGGACATAAGCCCTGTTGGTTTCCAAAGTCAGGCATTTTGGGGGCCTCATCTCTCCAGTGCAGGTCTCAAGGTTTGGAGTGCCCAATGTGGGACACAAACCCCTTGCTCCTCAGGGACTAGCTCTGGAAGTAGGATATTTCTCTCTACTGTGGGTTGCTGCACTGGCTGTGGGATCTATAGCAAGATTAAATATCTGCCTCCCCTGCTCATCTCAATGTGGCCTTTTTATCTCTTGTGGAGGAGTGTTCAGCTAGTTATTAATTCTTTTTCAGTGGTTAATGTTCCATATGTAGCCATAGATTTAGCATATCCACAAAAGGAGGTAAATTCAAGGTCTTCCAGTGTCACTATCTTGGGTGCCCTCCCTCTTTATTCTTTGTAATACTTCTTGTTATAAAGTCTACTTTATCTGATATTAACTTTCTTTTTCTTATTTTCACATTGCATATATTATTCGATCATTTTACATTCAAACTGTCTATGCTTAGTTCAGTCTCTTATAGTAGCATTTAGCTGAGAGTTTTGTTTTGTTTTGTTTTGAGTCTGACAATTATTTTCCTTCAGATGAAAAATTTAGTTCATTTATATTTAATATAATTATTGATATATCTAGGTTTAAACTTATCATCCTATTATATGTTTATTTGTCCCACTGCTCCATATATTTTCTCTCATTTCCTGCTTTCCTTTTAAATTAATCAATTTAAAAATTATTCTATTTTCCCTTTTATTAGCTTTTACTTTTTACATTCCTTTACTTTCTTTTAGTGATTACCTTAGAAACTACTTTCTACACCCTTAAGTAATATAAATGAATATTTTTACTAATTCCTGGACAATGCAAAAATCTCCTTTCTTTATGTTATTTATGGTTATACATATATACATATATTTTAAAACTTAAAACTACATATATTTTAAAAACTCACAAAGCAGTATTATTGTACATATATTTTAAAACTCACAAAGCATTATTATTGTACAGTCAATATACATTAGATTTACCTTTATATTTACCCTTTCCATTGCTTTTCATTTCTACCTGAATTACCATGTTTCTGTATTGGATTATGTTCTTTTTACTATTTAGTATTTCTTTTAGTGCAGATCTGCTGGAAATAAGTTTTTTCTGTCTTTTGCTTTTGTTTGTTTGTTTGATTGTTTTACCTCAAATGTCTTTTTTTACTGGGTAAAGAAAGCTAGGTTGGAAGGTTTTTTTTTTAGAACACTATTTACTTTTTCATTGCTTTCTGGCTTTGATCTTTTCTCTTGAGACATTAGTCGTTAGAGTTATCATTGCTCCTTTGAAGGTAATTTTGCCTTTTTTGTACCTGGTTGGTATTAGGTTTTTGTTTTGGTTTGGTTTTTTGGTCTTTGGTTATCAGCAGCTTATTATAATGCACCTAGGTGTGGTTTTCTTTGTATTCATACTGCTTGGGGTTTATGATGCTTCTTGTATCTATAGATTGATGTCTTCCAGTTTGAATGAAAAATATTCAGTTTCTCATCAACTACAGATTTCGTTCTAGTCTCTCACCTTTTTCCTTCTGGGACTCCAATTGCACATACATTAGATGTAATAACTGTGTCTTATAGATCTCTGGTGTTGTTTCTGTGTTTTTCTTTTCCATGCTTCAGTCTGAATATTTTCTACTAATGCATCTGTCAATTTGCTAATTCTTCAGCTGTTTCTAATTTGGTGTTAAATTCAACTCTGAGGTTTTAATTCTCCTTTTCAGGATTTTTTCTATTTTTTTGTTCAAATTCCCTATCTCGTCATTTATATTTTGAACATATTAATCACAGTCATTTTTAAGTCCATGTCTGATTCATCCAATATCTGGATTGACTATGGGTTTGTTTGTCTGTTTTTTTCTCTTGGTTTTTCATTTTTTTGAGCCCAGTCTTCGGTATGTTTAGTAAGGGTTTTATTCAATACAAGCATTTTGAAGGAACAGTTGCAGGAATAAATTGAGGTTTTAGATGTTATCTACTTCTGTAGAGTATTTATTTATGCATCTGTCAGAAAGAATGTAATTCAATTATGATTGATCTATGTCAAAGCTATTTCTGCTAGTATGATGGTTTCTTTTCCAGTTTGCCATTACTCTTAGAATATAGTCATTCATGCTTCCCAAATAAAACCCTGCATGATTTTTCAAGGCTCTTGCTCTTTACTTGGCATTTAATTTGAATTTTTGTCTCCCCAAGAAATAGAAATAACTGAAAGTTCTACTTAGATTTTTAGTCTTTCAATCATAACTTTTTTGCTCAGTCTCTCAACCTCTCAACTGCTGCTTCCAAATTAGTAAATCCCTCAAAGGACAAGCATTGCAGAATATTGGACTAATATTAATGCATTTATTTCTTTTGAAGATATTGGCACCAAGTCTTGTTGCTTTGTAGCTCTCCAATGTCTTCACACAAACGTTTTTCTGAAAAATATTTGGCATTTATCCAGCATTTCTAGTTGGTCTCAATTGGAAAGTAGGTCTGATACATTCTACTTTCTTATCTGGAAGAGGAAGTTGGCCTATTTATTTGTAAAGGACTCTTTCAAGATGTGCTGATATAATAATTGATTATCTAGTTTTTGGAGTAATTATGAGGTCTTATTTTACTTTTTTATGACAAAAATGTAACTGTCAATGTATTTCACATATTACAAATACAATATAGGTTTACTGTAGAATTTTGAAAATTAAAAAAGCATAAGAAAATAAAATCACCCATAAGACTACCTCCAGAGATACATCCTGCTAGTCATTGATATATATTCTTGTGTTGTTTTTACTCCACAGTATTTTTTCCCAAAAAATCATTATAGTATATACACACTTTTGTATTCTTCTAACTTAAAATATATTGTTAAAAGATACATTGTCGTATTTTATATCTAATAATATATAGGCATATTGTTAAAACATAGAACATATTATTAAAAATTATAAAACATCTTTCTATGTCATTAAATGTTTTTCTCCTGCATATTTTTTGTTTTAGACAGTTATCATAATTTAATAAGTTATCATTATTAGATAGTAGGTTGTTTCTCAATTTGGGATTGTTATAAACAATATTCTGATAATTATCTTTATATACATATAGGAAATGTCTAAATAGAAATTCCTGTAATTGGAAAGAGTACAAATACCTAAAGATTTTTTGATACCTATATGTAGCTAAATTGCCTTCTAGAAAAATTATATCAATTGACTTCCCTTCAAGAGTATATAAGATGGATGGACCTAGAGACTGTCATACAAAGTGAAGTGAGTCAGAAAGAGAAAAACAAATATCGTATATTAACACATATATGTGAAATATAGAAAAATGGTACAAATCAACTGGTTTGCAAGGCAGAAATAGAGACACAGATGTAGAGAACAAACATATGGACACCAAGTGGAGAAAGCGGGGAGGGTTGGGGGGAAATGAATTGGGAGATTGGGATACCAAATTTTACACTCTAAATATATGCAGTTTATTGTATGTTAACTATATCTCAATAATAGTTCTTTAAAAAAAAAAAGATTTCAGAGGCAGAGCTCAGGCTCCTAATTCCCATGAACCTCACTATTAGAGTAACCAAGACATTATTGTCCAAATTCAAGCACTGTTGAGAGTCTCAAAAAGCACCACTAACAATTTTGCCAGGACAGTAAGTATTTACTGAGACATGAAGATGTGGTATGTATGTATGTATGTATGTATATGTATGTATACACACACACACACACACACACACACGCACACTGGAATACTACTTAGACATAAAAAAGAATGAAATTTTGCCATTTATAGAAACATGGATGGACTTGGAGGGCATCATGCTAAGTGAAATAAGTCAGACAGAAAAAGATAAAGTTGTACAATATTGCTTATATATGGAATCTAAAAAATACAATAAACTAGTGAATATAACATAAAAGAAACAGATTCAGAGATATAGAGAACAAAGTAGTGGTTACCAGTTGGGGCGCACTATAAGAGTAGGGGAGTTTGGGGGCTTCCCTGGTGGTACGGTGGTTAAGAATACACCTGCCAATGCAGGGGATGTGGGTTCGATCCCTGGTCCAGGAAGATCCCACATGCCGCAGGGAAACTAAGCCCGTGTGCCACAACTACTCAGCCCGTACTCTAGAGCCCATGAGCCACAACGAAAGAAAGCCTGTGCGCAGCAAAGAAGACCCAACACAGTCAAAATAAATAAATAAAAGTTAAAAAAAAAAAAGAGTAGGGGAGTAGAAGGTCAAAACTATTGAGTGTAAGATAAGCTCAAGGACATATTGTACAACACGAGGAATATAGCCAATATTTTGTAATAGCTGTAAATGGAAAGAAACCTTCAAAAACTGAATAAGAATAAAAAATTTAAAAAATAAATTAAAAATTAAAAAAAATTTTTTTAAAAAGAGTATATGAGAGTGCCCATTTCCCTACACCATCATTAAATGAACAAAATCCATTTTTATTGCCAACTTGATAGGTAAAAGTCAGTCTTTTTCACCTGCATTTTTGGCTGCTGGGAAAATTTGCTTAATAATTCAATTGTTAATTAGCTGCAAAACTCATTTGCTAACCATACTGGATACTGTACTACTAGCACTGAAAATTATCCTTATACTTTAGTCATAGAATTTCCTATGGATCTGGTAATATAATTATACACTGCCATGATTTGGAGATTTCTGATTATTTATGTCTGACAACATATGCTATGTAACTGCAACTAAAAGGCCATTTACCATCCCATTATATTTTCTTCCTAAGAATGCATTACTAATATGCATAAATACAGTTTCCAAAACCACATGAAGGAAGCAGAGGAGACTGGCTAATTATGAAAAGAAGAGCACAGGAAGAGATAACCAAAGTGGCATAAGAATGATAATCTTTAAATAACTTATAACCAAGTAACATCAAATCAACAAATATTTATTAAGACACTCCATTTTTTCCATCCTTGATTCCTGTATTATTCTGCATTTTTGGCAGGTTGCCAAAAGGCAATCTTCTCTCAGAAGTATTGTTGAGCTCTAGTATGTCTGTAAGTGTTATCTTCAGACTCTCCTATTGCTGACTGGTATCAATTACACAAAATTATGTAAACTCCTACTTTATAGAGATGCAACAGGCAAAATCTTCCTGCCTGGCCCTTTAAATGCAGTCAAATTCAGCACCATGATAGCAGTAGTTACCAATTTCATTTTTAGTATAACAACCAATAAGGAGACCTTAATTTCTCTCAGAACCTAGGTAGCATGTAATACATTCTCCATATCTTCACAAATTTTTTTATTTTTTTTTATTTTTTTTTTATTTTTTATTTTTTAATTTTTTAATTTTTTTATTTTTTTGGGGGGGTACACCAGGTTCAATCATCTCTTTTTATACACATATCCCTGTATTCCCTCCCTTCCTTGACTCCCCCCCTCGAGTCCCCCCCACCCTCCCTGCCCCAGTCCTCTAAGGCATCTTCCATCCTCGAGTTGGACTCCCTTTGTTATACAACAACTTCCCACTGACTATTTTACAGTTGGTAGTATATATATGTCTGTGCTACTCTCTCGCTTCGTCTCAGTTTCCCCTTCACCCCCTTCCCCCTCCCATACCTCGAGTTCTCCAGTCCATTCTCTGTATCTGCATCCTTATTCTTGTCACTGATGAACTCAGTGACAGTGACAAATTTTTAAACAAAATATTTTTACTCTTATTCTAATTTTCAAAAAATGCACTATAACCAGAACCCAAAGACTTAAATCCAAATGTAGTAAATCATATGACAATAACACTTCATTCTATTTAAAAATGTGTGTATTTTAAACAAACCTGGTTTTCTTTGACTTCTTAATCCTTTTCTTTAGATCCTTTAGGTAACATTCTTGGAAACAATTCTGGACTGCACAATCATGCAAGCATTGCCACCTAACGGCAGCTACCCATTTTATTGCAGTCAAACAATACAGACTGCTGTGACATTTGAATGCCTTTCTAAAGGGAAACAAGTATTACACAATCAGGCATCATGGCTCAGGTTCTAAAAGCATCCATTACCCTTATGCTCTCCTGAGAAATAAGTAATCACAAGAAAAACTTCCCTGAAACTCTTCCCTGAAATTTGCCTTCAGCCTTGCTTACAGGAGCCTTAATTTTTCTTGTCTTTCTCCTGTCAGTGACTTTCATCTTGGCTGCTTTCCTCTTTTACAGCATCTTATCTGTAAAAATTATTTTAAATATAACAAACCCTATTTTTAAAAATACAAAAATGTATTTAATTTGACACATTAATGTCATCAGTTACCGCTCAGTCTTTAATTAGATGATGAACTTCATATGAATTCTTTTTCATAACTTGAAGGAAAAAAAAAAAAACCTCAGCCATTCAATTCAATTTTGTTTCTCCCTTTTCGTCTCTAGCCATGTATCTATCAGCCTAGCAGGACACTGGCAGAAGCCTGGGGTGATGCTGGATTCTAGATCCCTCTAAGCACACTCACACATAACCTTTCCATAAAGGAGTAAAATAGCCCCCAAAGCATTCACATTTGGCATCTCCTCCACACAATCTTGTTTTTTAATTTCTTCTCCTAAAACCACTGAAGCCCAGTGAAAGATTTACTGTCTCTTCCCTTTCCACTTTTCCTATTTAAGCAGGCTTATTTGGCCCTGGACTCACCAATTCAGCAAAAACAATTAATTACTTAAACCAAGATTAGATTGTGTCCTATGATATTGTCTCCATCTGTCATAAAAGAAAATTGCAAACCCAACTTACTAGCTATCATTTTCCAGACTGTGCTGATAAAGAGCAGGCTTTGAAAGTCAGTAAATGTTCTTGTGATCAGAGCTGGCTACATAATTTGTGAGGCCTAGCGTAAAATGAAAGCACAAGTCCTTTGTTCAAAATATTGGGGATAAAATTGCTGTTGAAGTTACTAAAATATAAAGCTTTTTCCTTTCTTCCATGGTCTTTGTTTTGACTAGTTACAATGTTTTCCTTTGCTACTTAATGTCATTCTAAGTTCAGAAAAATTAAAATTTTATATTATTATAAATTAATAAATTGAATTAATTATTATTTAAAAATGTTTAAATTATTATCAGTTTTATTCTTCATATTTATATTATGCAATAATAGTTTTTAAATACAAGAGGTTTAACTGGTTGTAGAATCATTGATATTACATAATTCGTGTTTTATACATCACACATGCATATGTATTTCATTCTAGTAGAAAAGTAGAAACACTGAACAAAACTAACTAAACTGTTTTTATTTCATTTATTGGTACCAGCACATTCTACCTACACTCTCTACCTTTGGCTTACTAATAAGTTAAGGAGGACTGAAAGAAAAATGAACTATCCCTTTCTATATTATCATTTCTAGCATAAGGACTAAGCTAGCAGAGGGCCAGTAGAGGTTTCCATAGCCATTTGTATTTCTTAGAATGCCATCGCCTTTTTGTTGTTGTTGTAGTTATTTTTTTTTTGCCACACCATGCAGGTTGCAGGATCTTGGTTCCCCAACCAGGGATGGAACCCATGCCCCCTGCAGTGTAAGCAGGGAGACCTAGGCACTGGATCGCCAGGGAATTCCCAACCATTACCTTTCTTCTGTACTCAAGGCAAATTTTAGTTCAAAAAAAAGGGTGTTCTCGGAGCTTTCATCATCCTGACTTAGTCAGAGACATAAAACTTATCTTGTGTTTGTCTGAGTCTCACTAAACTCTCATGCATCATGCATTTGCTGGAATTCTGTGTTTAGGGAGCATTGTGAGCACTTTATGCGAATGGAGTGGCAAGAAAAGTGGACACACATATTAAACTGACCTCCTCTGCTCATGCACATGCTCCATTGCCCCACCAGACTCCACTTACATAACATAAGCTCAAAGATAAAATTATTAATGGTTTCAAGACAGGGACAGTAGAGCATTAAACCAAACGTGGGCCCTTCTGAGCACAGGGCCTGGTATGACTGCACAGAACATAAAACTAGCCCTGCTTATGAGATTTCTTAGGACAGAAAAGCTTCACTTTTCTTTAATGAGAGGGAAGAAAGGGAACTTTGTTTATTGAATATTTACTTTATGTTGAGCACTAGGTTAAATCCTTCACGTACACTACCTCATCTAATCATCAAACAACACTTTGGGGTAGGTATATTTTTTTAATTTATATTGGAGTATAGTTGCTTTACATGCTGTGTTAGTTTCTGCTGTAAAGCAAAGTGAATCAGTTATATGTGTACATATATCCCCTCTTCTTTTAGATTTCCTTCCCATTTAGTTCACCACTGAGCAGTGAGTAGAGTTCCCTGTGCTATACAGCGGGTTCTCATTAGTTATCTCTTTTATACATAGTAATGTATATATGTCAATCCCAATCTTGGAGTAGGTATTTTCATTCCCATTTACAAAAGGGGAAATTGGGAGTTTTAGAAGCTAAGTGATTCGCCCAATATCTCTCAAATAAAAGGTGGTGGAATAGGGATTTTAACTCTGGTTTGATTGATCCCAAAGCCTGTTACATCTGACTACCTCCTTAAGAGCAGTTACTTCATATTTTTCAATTATAAAATATTTTTAAATTGTTACTTTCACATATAATATTTCATATATAATAAACATATATATGCTAACATGCCAATAAGAACAAGTATGAACGAATAAAACAGCATGATTCACAAGCTATTAAAAAAAAATCTCATCTAGGCTTCTAGTTTAATATGACAGACTAAGCATACACATTTATCTCCTTCCCCTGCTGAAGTTTCATTAAAATGGTAATAATGCTTTCTTTAAAATATATGAACTGTCAACCTCAAAGAACATAGAGTGGAAGCTGTTGGTTAATAAGCAACCCCAAAATCAAGAGAAACAATTCATAAAGAAAAACATGCAGTGTGGATCCATTTATAAAGTTAAAAAACAGGCAAGGCTAAATAATGAGTGTTTAGGAATACATGCATAGATGATAAAACTATTTGCAAAAGAAAAAGAATGATTAACACAATCTTCAGTGTAGGAACTACCTTTGGAGGGAAGGGAAGATGACTAAAGAAGAGAACACAGGGACTTTTATAGTGCTGCTGTTCCCTGTCTTACCTGGAGTGATAGGTACATGGGTATTCATTTTGTTATACATTTAAAATATATATTACTCTTGAATGTATAATGTATCCCCCCCAAATATTAACTTTTTAAAAAGATGCTGCATTCAAAAAAAAAAAAAAGATACTGCATTCATAAAATAACTACAAGACAGTATGTACAAGACAGTATCAGATAACAAGAAAACTTTTGGAAATTAAAATTTGATTGCCAAATAAAAATTCAATAGAAAAGTTGGACAATAAATCTAAAGAAATCTCCCAGACTGCAATACAAGGAGATTGAAACATTGGAGAAAAGAGATTCAAAGGATTATTTCAAGACATTTTACATCCAAATAAGAATTCCAGAAAGAGAAAAAAAAGGAATGAGGGAAAAATTATCACAGAAGCACTAATTCATAATTTCCTTGAAGACGAAGTCAGTCTTTCGACCAAAAGGACTCATTCTGCATGCAGGACTTAGGTATGTCCTGGCAAAATGTCACACCCCTGAGGATAAAGAAATGGTCCAAAACGCTACCCAGGAGAAAAGACAAGGGAATGAAAATCAAAGGTATTAACCATCTCATCAGAACACAGGATGTAGAAAGGCAATAGAGCCAGGCCTTCAAAATTCCCAGGGAAAATGATTTTTATCCCAGATTTCTATAGCCAACATAATAATCATTCATGAGGTCATAGTAAATACATTTTCAAACACACAAAAACTGGGAAGTTACCTTAAATGCACTCTTTCTTAGGAATGAAAATGTATTTTAAGAAAATAGGAAACTATCCCATCAAAACAGAGAAAGAAGGCCTAGGCCCCCTCAAAATAATGATTCCCAGCTCAAGAAAGTAGTGAAGGGAAGTGATGGCCACACAGCTGTCCTAGAGAGCCCGTTTAGAGATGGGAGTCAGGAGAAAGAGGTTGGGATGGAAAGACTCAGAAAATTTGAGAATATATAGAATAAATAATATGGATGGGAGTTTGGAAAAACTTGAGGATAAAACAAAGGCACTTGGTGAAGTGTAAAAAGGAAAATCTATTTGAATTTGATGCAAAGAACATTCTCCACTGAGTGGCAGAGCAGTAATAACTTGCATCGCACAGACAAGGACATTTAATACTGGCTATTACTTGACCCTACAGTGAACAAATATGCATGTGTGCCTGTGTTGGCTCTGGTCTCTGGGAAGCAGTGGTCAAGGCAGAGTTAGAAGGGCAAGAGATGTTTTAGGTGGAGATGCCTGTGAAAGACAAAGGGGAGAGGGAGTAGGAGTAGGCATGAAAAGCTTTCAGTGCTCCATGTAGGCCTGACACCTGTGAAAGGAAAGGGAAAAAGAAGGAGGCTTGGGTATGAAGAGCCCAGACTATGGTACCACTCAAAAAACTCTTAACCAGCCCAACAGGAAGTTACAAGGCAAAAATTGCCCTTTGCATAAGTTTCATGTTGGGCAGCAATGGCCAGCACCTAGAACCTCACCATGCTCCATCACTGGCTAGAGTCGCCCAGAGAGTCAGGGAGAGCATGCCACCACTGCTCTGAGAGTTTGGTGGATCTCAAAGGTGCTGCTGCTGACTGCACTTCTTGCTTGAGAAACTCTCTTAGAAAGAGACCTGAGTGGCCTCATACACTTCTTCCAATATATGCAATACACTCACCCAGACCTCAAAGGACACCACCTCAAGGCTGTGTCCAATTACTACATCAGCTCAAAATCCCAGTTGTTTTTTTTTTCAGTGATATGCCCTCCTTTATATCAGGTCCAGATGTGGTCTAGTCATTTACCAAAACAACAAAAAAGCAATTGTCTTACTCAATATACTCAATGGTAGGGGAGGTACAGGATAACCACAATAAAAGCTACCCAATTATCAAATATCTTTGATGATATAAAATACACTTTATGTGAAAAGCCTCATTAGCTTCACTCATATAGCTTACTCCTAATTTATATTTAAATAACATGGTCCTGGTGCTGAGTAGCTCTTGGCATCATCAATGATAACTGAGACTTAGTCTTCCTAGTGTGCTTGATTTCTTGCCCCTCCTCATGGGGGCAGTTATATTCTGCATGGAGCCTTAGAAGAGGAAACAAAGGCAGGTTTAGGAACCATGATAATGGATAAACTAGATTGAAAATACTTCATATAAGTAATTATGTATCTTAAAATTTATTTAATAACAGGCATTTTTTCATGAGATAAAACTTTTATACGATATGTATACTTTAAAAAAACTAATCTTAAATTTAAAAAGAAAAAAATGTGAGCCTATATTGCGCAAATTCCCAGAGCTCATAAGTATCTCCATTAGCTAATCTAGAAGACCTCAGTTCTGCTGTCTGCTTGTCCATTTTCCTCACAGGCCTCTGGTGTGGCCCTCCAGGGGTTTCTTTCTTGCCTGTTATCCTCCTAAGATACTTCTGAAGTGAAGCTGCATACCTTTCACAACCTACTTCCTACCAATGTAGGTCTGCAGATTTACAAGTTGCTTTAGAGGTTAAAAAAAAAAAAAAAAAACCCACAGGCTTTTGCAGGCCTGATATGTGAATCATTTGGTAATAACATTCCCTCAAAAACTTACTAGGATTCTTAGTTTTAGGATTTAGTTTTCAAGGGATGAACTCGGCCAAAGATTTCATCAAAAATTACTTCAAGACTTGAGGACTGACATTTTACTTACAACCTCTGTACCCTGCCTAGAGCACTGGCAGCTAGGAAGCCAACTGAGACTTGGGGACAAGGCAACACCCTTAATCTCATCTTCACAGCCAGACTGGTTCCCATAGTCTAACAGAGGTGTTTGAAAAGATTTGTGACCCTATTCTTATCTTCTGCTAAAACTGACGGTTCTAATAATTGCTTGAATCTGTATTACAGAATCAGTTTACTTCTTCAGCCCTGTGAGGCCCCAAATTACCAGAAGCCCAGTCATCTGAGATTGCCGCAGGCACCAAGTCCCTCATCACAGTTGTATTTCCCTCCGTTTCTACTTGCAAACTAGCTAGTTCTAGCCTGAGCTCTCTTCTTTGTTGTAGGGCCTTATAAAAGAAGTCAGAAGCAGCCAACAAATTTATTTTTTTCCCACCACTTCCCTGGAGTTATTGGCTCACTTGGCCTGTAATCTGCCCATCCAAGTGTCAGAGATACATTTGCCACACCGTAAAACATGTGACCCCCTTTGCATTCTGCAATGTCTGTATCCTTGAAACTATCAAATAAATGCATCTATTTAAGTTTCTGCTATATGTAGTACTCTACTTTCACATACCAAATTTTATTAGTTAGGGTATAGGTTCAGCTGCATGAAATAGAAACCTGAGTTAACACAACCTTTAAAAAGATAGAAGATAATTTCCCTCTCCCATATAGCAGCAGGATAGAAGAAGGAGGGATAAACAGTACAGCCCCTTCCTTTAACGACGTGTCTTTGGAAATATCACATATCATTTTCCCTCACAACTTTCAGGCTGCAACATAATTACATGGCTGTGGTTCAGTGGAAGGAAAGCTGGGAAATGGTTGGCCATGTGCCCTGCTAAAAAATATTCCAGGGTTCTCCTGCTATAGAGAGAGAGAGAAGAGAAATCAGGGACAACCAGTCTCCTCAACTACTCCTCCCCAAGTCTCGTCCCCTATTCAATGGAGAATGTCCAAACTAATTCCCCTAAGACAGAATTTCCCCCATAATTCGCTTCATCAAGACTGATGATGAACGTCTACTGCATGTAAAAAATCAGCTACTCTATGTCCTGACTTTCAAGGATCCTTAAACACACCTCCTTCAAAGCCAAGCTCAGGGACTTCCCTGGTGGTGCAGTGGTTAAGAATCTGCCTGCCCGTGCAGGGGACACGGGTTCAATCCCTGGTCAGAGAAGAGCCCACATGCTGCGGAGCAACTAAGCCTGCGCACCACAACTACTGAAGCCTGCACACCTGGAGCCCATGCTCCATAACAAAAGAAGCCACTGCACTGAGAAGCCCGTGCACTGCAAAGAAGAGTAGCCCCCGTTCATCACAACTAGAGAAAGCCCACACGCAGCAAGACCCAATGCAGCCAAAAATAAATAAAATAATAAATAAATCTTTTAAAAAAAAAAGCCAAGCTCAAATCTTATCTCTTTCACAAAATTTCAGGCTGTTCCAACCTGATTTAGCAATTGATTGTTCTCTACTTTTTAGTACATGTGTTTTCTCTAAAAAGAATGATCTTGTGCTTCATTACAAGAAAGTTCCCTGATTTATCATCCTTCTTTTTTTTTTTTTTTTTTGCCCCACAATATATATTAAGGTGTTAATAGCCTAGAGAGTGCTTAACAAAAATGATTGATGGATCAGAATCCTAAGTCATTAAACACACAAGAATTATAAGGGCAATAACTTAAAAATATAACAAAGAATCTTTATTTTCTCTGATGCCATGGTTTGATAAATGTACTCCTTGGGGTTGGATTCCTCTTACAAGTAAATTTCTAAGCGTTCACAAAGACATTATTCCTTTTCAAAACATGTATTTCCTCTCTTAATATTAAAATATTTCTCAGAACCATTACTTTCCATATCAATAAAAATCAAATCATTGATTGCTTCACTTTTCTCTGTATAGGATTCTTAGATCCAAAGTATTTCACTGAAATGATTTTTCTTTATACTGAAAAATAGTGCATCCCATTGAGAATGAATAACCAACCACTTTTTTCAAAGGGGGATGTTATAGACATGAAGATTACTCATGAAAAACTCATAAAGGATTCCACTCATAACTGGCAAAAGAATTGCGAAATGAACACTGGATGTAGCATCATATCAAGAAGAGGTATTATCCTGATAAATAGGTCCCTCCATTCCTTCATTTTTGACTTATCAAACTATTATTGCTAACTTAATATTTTCCACATTGGCATTTGGCAGTATTAGAATCCCAGAGAAAGAACTGATCCCTAGGCAAAATGTGAATAATTATTAAATCCAGGTGACATGTTTGTTTAATCACTCACTTTTCTGTAGTTTTTTAAATCATCATAATGAAAAGCAGCTTTATCCCTAGGTTTCAATCACTTCCATTTTACCAACTAATAGCTCCCTGTTGGCCAGAATTAGAACCAGCAAAGCCATTCACTTTATCACTTTTATACCTTTTAAAAATGAATTGTCAAAGTAATGTCTGATTTTAACTGAATAAGCCAACTAATAGATGTCCAGATAAGGAAAAACCCTGCCTTCCTTATCTCTTGACTCTGTGCAATTTCTGTGATCTATTTCAAGAATACATCACACGTGTACATTTGCCCAAGCAGTCTCTGCTACTCTTCAACAATATCATTTATGTCCAGTTCCCAAAAGGATTTCCTGGGTACTTCTGCCTATAGGTTCACAGATTTTTCTATAAGAATATATTATTTTCATAGGCATCATATTTCTTCTTGCCTTATAATAAGACTTTGTCTTTTGATAGTCATAGTGAAGAAAAAGGCAAAATAGAGGTTTATCAAGTGAGTTCAATTGGCCATTCAAGGAGTACCCTTACCACTCAGATTAAACTCGGAAATAATTTTAAGTGACAGCTAATATTTGTTAGCCCTGTTTTCCTAGCCCTGGGCTAAGCACTTTAGTTGCATCTTCTCATTTAATTCTCATAATAACAATGACACTATGTTTACTATATCTGGACAGAAAATCCACCTGTTTCTCAGAGAACTGGCATTTGAGATATTACTGTGTTCCTGCAAAATTTGGAAATTTACAGGGGTGTCAGCCCTAGTCACTGGGTCTTATTTGAGGTGACTTTCTTGGACATGCAAACCCACTCATTTCCATTTCCCCTTTGAGCCCCGTGATTACACTCTTGTGACCAGGAGCCTTGAGTCCAGTGCTGTAGCCTCTGTCTCAGGATATGAAACTACACAGGCCTGTGGAATCTCTATCCCCACATTTGTTTAGGCTGCATAATCACCCTCCACAGATTTCTATTGTTTATCTTATCCACTGTGTTCCTCCAACAAATCCTCTTACTAATACCCTCCACCCTAGGCTGCAGTCATCTACCCTCTAAATACATAGTAAGTGAACACAGACGTCAGTCTCACAAGGATTTCTTCATGGGGGTTCATTATTGTCAGTTCCTTGAATTCATTTTTACCTCTTGATTCTATAGTTTCTCCAAGGTTGTTGTGGGGGAGGGAGCCAACCACCCTGGCTCATTCATCATATTCTTAAGAACCAGAAACCTTGATGTTACATATTTGATTATTACTTAATCCCACCCTTATGGATTAAGCTACAATTTGTGTTAAATTCTGAAGTGATGATCAGGGCTTATGTAACTAACAAACCCAGAGTCAACTGAGGCCATGTGATGGGAAGAATATCCCCTACAACACTGTCAATAAGGCACGCACAACACAAGCAGTCAGTGTCTCCACAAGATCTTCCCTTGGCCCAGAATGACTTGAAAGCAACATAAAGAGGAACAGATTTGAAGTCACCTGGCTTCTCCACCTACCTCAGGCTGCTAGAAATACACATATCGGTGCTCTAAGCCATTCATGAAACTTAGCTGTAGTTTTAAGTCCTGACCTGTAGACTTTTACAG
Organism: Hippopotamus amphibius kiboko; assembly: GCF_030028045.1. Taxonomy (NCBI): domain Eukaryota; kingdom Metazoa; phylum Chordata; class Mammalia; order Artiodactyla; family Hippopotamidae; genus Hippopotamus; species Hippopotamus amphibius. Next base: position 67,092,552 of record NC_080191.1, read on the forward strand.
AACAAGCATCAAATAATTTTTCTAGGCCTTAATATCTAAAAGCCCTACATACTGAAAGGAGAAAAACCTTCTCCTTTGCATGAACTGCACCTATTTCCTAAGCCTTCTGGGGCCTGCTATCTTCTGATCAGGCTCCACTTCACCCAAACACACTGCTAAAGCCAGAGTCTGTATAGTTCAAAATTAAGCTGCAATAGCTATACACCATTAGGCCCGAAACTCTATTACCTTTGGTGTGGTCAGGGTTTAATGAGCCAGCTCCCTCCACCTCACTGCCACCACTCCACCCTCACCTCCTCCCCCTGCCACCTGCTGCCCTTGCCTTGCTGAGGTCTGCATTGCATTTACCTCCTTTCCTCTCGCAGATCCCTGGCAACCACTGATTTTTTACTGTCTCCATAAGTAGGCTTTTTCCAGAATGCCACATAGTTGTAATCATAGAATATATAGCCTATATAGCCTATTCAGATTGACTTCTTTCACTGAGCAATATGCATTTACATTTCCTACATGTCTTTGCATGGCTTGATAGCTCATTTCTTTGTATTGCTAAATAATATTCCATTGTATGGATGTACCTCGGTTTGTTCATCCATTAATCTATTGGAGTTGATTTTGGTTGTTTTCACTTTTTAGCAATTCTGAAGAAAGCTACTGTAAACATGCATGTGCAGGCTTAAGGGTAAATACTTAGAAACACAATTGCTGAATCATATGGTAAGCCTATATTTTAGCCTTGTAATGAACTGTCAAGCTGTCTTCCAAAGAGGCTGTACATTTTGCATTGCCACCAGCAAGGAATGAGTTTTTCTGTTGCTCCATATCCTTGCCAGTATTTGGTGTTGTCAGTGTTTTGGATTTTATCCAGGAATCTATTTTTAAAAATTAGAAAAAATGAACTTAACAAGATTCAAGGACAGTATACAACAATAAATTGCATATATATATACCAGCAACAAACAATGAGAAAATATGTTTAAATACTATTGACAATAGCTTAAAAATACTTAAGAAAAAATTCAATAAAAGATGTGTGAAACCTCTACTCTGAAAACTAAAAACCAATTGATGAGAGAATTTAAGAGAAACCCAAATAAACACAGATATATGCCATGTTTATAGCATAGCAACATTATTAAGATATGAATACTTCCCTAAATTGATCTACATACCAAATTCAGTCCCAATCAAAATCCCAGAGGATTTTTTAAAGAAATTAGCAAAGGAGGCAAGGATATACAATGGAGAAAAGAGAGCCTCTTCAATAAGTGGTGCTGGGAAAATTGGACACTTACAAGTAAAAGAATGAAATTAGAACACTTCCTAACACCATACACAAAAGTAGACTCAAAATGGATTAAAGACCTAAATGTAAGACCAGACACTATAAAACTCTTAGAGGAAAATATAAGCAGAACACTCTATGACATAAATCAAAGTAAGATCCTTTTTGACCCACTTCCTAAAATAATGGAAATAACAAAAATAAACAAATGGGACCTAATGAAACTTAAAACCTTTGCACAGTTTATTGTAAAATATAAAAAAAATAAAAATAAATAAAAATAAACAAATGGGACCTAATGAAAATTTTAAAATTTTGCACAGCAAAAGAAACCATAAACAAGACAAGAACACAACCCTCAGAATGGGAAAAAATATTCACCAAGAAAACAGCTGACAAAGGATTAATTTCCAAAATATACAAGCAGCACATGAAGCTCCATATCAAAAAAAATAAGAACCGAATCAAAAAATGGGTGGAAGACCTAAATAGACATTTCTCCAAAGAAGACATACAGATGGCTAACAAACACATGAAAAGATACTCAACATCATTAACCATTAGAGAAATGCAAATCAAAGCCACAATGAGGTATTACCTCACAATGGTCAGAATGGTCATCATCAAAAAATCTAGAAACAATAAATGCTGGAGGGGCTGTGGAGAAAAGGGAACCCTCCTGCACTGTCGGTGGGAATGTAAGTTGGTGCAGCCACTATGGAAAATAGTAGGGAGGTCCCTTAAAAAACTAAAAATAGAACTACCACATGACCCAACAATCCCACTATTGGGCATATACCCTGAGGAAACCATAATTCAAAAAGATATATGTACAACAATGTTCATTACAGCACTGTTTGCAATAGCCAGGACATGAAAGCAACCTAAATGTCCATCAACATAAGAATGGATAAAGAAGGTGTGGCATATATATATATATATATATACACACACACATACACATTGGAATATTATTCAGCCATAAAAAGGAATGAAATTGAGTTATTTGCAGTGAGGTGGATGGACCTAGAGTCTGTCATACAGAGTGAAGTAAGTCAGAAAGAGAAAAACAAATACTATATGCTAACGCATATATATATGAAATCTAAAAAAATGGTACTGATGAATCCAGTGGCAGGGCAAGAATAAAGACACAGATGTAGAGAACGGACTTGAAGACACAAGGTGGTTGAGGAGGAAGAGAAGCTGGGACAAAGTGAGAGAGCAGCATTGACATATATACACTACCAAATGTAAAACAGATAGCTAGTGGGAAGCTGCTGCATAACACAGGGAGATCAACTTGATGATTGGTGATGACCTAGAGGAGTGGGATAAGGTGGATGGGAGAGAAGCTTATGAGGGAGGAGATATGGGGATATATGTATAAATACCTCTGATTCACTTTGTTGTACAGCAGAAACTGGCACAACAGTGTAAAGGAATTATACTCCAATAAAGATCTGAAAAAAAATAATAAACTCATTCTGAAATTTATGTGTAAATTCAAATAATCTAGATAGCCAAAACAATTTTGAAAAAGAACAAAGTTATAAGATTTACACTCCAGGATTTCAAGGTTTACTGTAGAGTTATAGTAGTCATTACAGGGTGATCTTGGCCTAAGCATAGACAAGTAAATCAATGGAACAGAATAGAGTTCAGCCATAAACCCATGTGGATATAGTCAATTAATTTCAACAAAGATACCAAGGCAATTCAATGAAGAAAGGTCATTTTAATAAATGATATTGGAATAACTAAATCTCCATTTAAAAAAAAAGAAAAACTTTGACCACTAGCTTATACCATGCTCAAAAAAGGTAGGATAAAATATTCATGAGTTTGAAAAAAAGATTTCTTAAACCAGACCAAAAAAAATCACTGACCAATAAATTTTACTTCATTAAAATAAAAAATTGTTGTTATTTTTAAACACTATTATGAAAATGGAAAGACAATCAGCCTGAGAGAAAAAAATATTTCCAAAACATATATCTGACTAAGGACTGGTATTAAGACTATATAAAGCATTCTACATCAATCAGGGCTTGATCTAAGAAACAGAACCTGTAGGAGATGTGTATGTATATGTGCATGCACCTGTGTGTGCATGTGCATGCATGCGTGTGTGTGTGTGTGTGTGTGTGTGGAGAGAGAGAGAAAGATAGAAATATTTTCTTATATGAATTTGATCTCATGAAATTATGGAAGACCGTCTCTGTGAAGCTGTTGCCCCTGCACATGATTCTAGAACCTGAGATCGGGAGATTAAGTGGTTGAGAAGGAAAGTCAGATGTGAAATAAGAGAAGCAAGGGCAAACAAACCTGCAAGGCTGGCTTAGAACCCCAAGGATAGACTGGAACTCTTGTCAGTCACTTACCACCTTCAGGCTTCCCACTTCAGCGATTGAAGAGATATATAAGTTTGTTACAGTTGCAGGAACAATGTACTAAAAACTGGATGGCTTAGGAAAGAAATTTATTGTCTTAGTTCTAGATGCTAGAAAGTCAAAGATTAAGAGAGAAAATATTTCATGCCTTTAGCTTCCTAGCTTCCTAACTTCCTAGTTTCTGCTGGTTTGCTGGCAATCTTTAGTGTTCCTTGGCTTCTGCTAAACTAGTCTAATCTCTTCCTTCATGATCACATGGCATTCTCCCTGCATATGTGTCTGTCTTTGTATCCAAGTCCCCTTTTTTTATAAGGACACCAGCTGTGTTGGATTAGGGCCCATCCCAATGACCTCATTTTAGCTTGATTACTCCTGTAAAGACCTTATCTCCAAGTAAGGCCACATGCTGAAGTCCTAAGAGTTAGGGCTCCAATATATCTTTTTTGTGAGTTCATGATTCAGTCAATAAGAGGAAACAAACATGTACCTGGTCCTGGATTCAGTGCAGTATAAAAAGGAAGGCTGGGTGAACAGGAGCTGCTACCTCATGGCAAAAGGGTGACCAGAAAATAAACAGCAACGTGTGTGCACTCCAACAGCACTACCTGCCTTGCTCCAACCTTGCATGAATAAAAGACAATGGCTGCTGCTTCACATCTGCACCATGCAGACTTTCTCTTGTGTCCCACACTAACCAGAACCATGCAGGGAAGGTAACACTAGGAAAAGCAGTTCCGGCTTAGGTAAGTTGACGGAGCACAAATCCACCACAAACTCATACAACTCAATACAAATAGAATGTAATTTTTAAAGATGGATAAAATGTTTGAATAGACTCTTCACAAATATAACTTACATGAATAGCTAGTGAACACACGGACATGTATTCACCCTCATTAGTCTTATGGAAAATAAAAATTAAAATCATAATGAGATAATCACTGAATGGCTAATATTAAAAAAAAGTATTGGTAATAACAAATGTTGATGGGATGAGTTTTTAAGTCTGTTTCATCTTGAAAAACATGAAAATATTTTATCTAGCCAATATCTAAATTATATAATTGTAGTAATTTATAATGTTAATATACTTTTATTCCCTTAACTACAAAGTAGAGAGTACAGCAGTTCAGTAGGCAGAATAATCCTCTCCCAAAATATCCACCTTAATCCCCAGAACCTGTGAATATGTCAGGATACGTGGCAAAGGGGAATTAAAGTGCAGAGGGAAGTAAAGTTATGAATCAGCTGATGTTAAAATAGAAAGATTATCCTGAATTACCCATCCAGTTGGACCCAATGTAATCACAAGGGACTTAAAAGGGAAAGAGGGAGGCAGAAGAAGGAGGGTTAGAGAAAGAGATATAATGGCAAAAGCGAGGTCAAAGAGATGCTACATTTCAAGCTTTGAAGACAGAGAAATGAGGCCACAAGCCAATGAATGTGAGCAGCCTCTAGAAGCTAGAAAAGACAAGGAAATGGATTCTCCACTAAAGCCACCAGAAAGGGACACAGCCCTGCCATCATTTTGATTTTAGCCTCTCAAGACCTAGGCTGGATTTCTGACCCACAAAACTGTAAGATAACACATTCGTGCTTTTAAGCCATTAAGTTTGTGGTACTTTGTGATCGCAGCCATAGAAAACTTACATAAGTAGATATCATTATTCTCATTTTACAGATAATAAAACAGGAAGTGAAGCATTCAGGCTATCACTAGCTGGTGACAGAGCCCAGATTGGATGTTATGTCTTATGGTTCCACTACAGGGCTCCTTCCACAGTGCCAGCCAGCCTTACCTCTGTGTGAGCAGATTAATGTCAACACAAGACTCAAGGAAATTAGAAGCAGTGAGAGTCAGTCTTAGAACAAGTTGTGGCTTTCTGATAAGGAAGTCATATACATTTTCACTCTCAAAACTCCAAGGACTTGAATTGAAAAAATATAACACAACAGTGTTTTAATTAATCTTGCATTGTCCAAAGATACGTCGGCTACATAACCTGCAGATTAAAACCAAAATTTTCAATTTAAAATATTTAATCCAATATCTAGAAGACACTAGAGCCAACCACACATATCAAAAATTTTAAACAATTCTAAATTAATTTATGTTAATGAGCCTCCCCTAACTTAATACCAGAGTCCCAGTTTGTAAGAAATTAAATAAATGACTCTGACCTTTTTCAAGAATTGAAAAATGGCTTAAAGTAAATTGTTCTATTTGGACAGTCAGTCAACTGTCAAAGTTAATACAGCCCTTAGAGAAACTGTCTTAACACATTAAATTATGAAGCAATCTAGAATGTCCCCTAGGTCTCCTTCTTACTCTCAACAGATTAAATAAATAATTTAGAAGTAAATTAATATACGGGCGAGCACAGCGGCTTTACATTTCCCAATGGGGCATTGCTCACACGAAAGACATGTGAGTAGTGACCCCTAGACTTGAGCATTTCAGTGTCCCTGACGGTTCAAGGATAAAAAAGATTTTTCAGGACTGCATATTATTCTGCCTATCATACTCATAAATTCTGTCCTTGTCCATGGATGGGAAAGGTAGTCAGTTAAGCACTGTGATTTATGGACGGAAGATAGGCAAGTCAGAAGTCATGAAATTCTATAGCAAATATATTCCTTTGAATTGAGGCTTTTTTTTAATCCAAAATACCTTTTTATTACTTTTAATATTATCAACACTTACACAAACACTACCCATTTATGGTAGAAAATTTTTAAAACACAAAGGAAAAATATCCAGAAGTCTATCACTTAAAGAGGCCTTTTCCAGCCTTCTTCAGTAGTATACATCATCACCCACACTGGATCTTTCTCCCTTAGTAGGTGTGGCTTCTGTGGTCACTGAAGTGAAGAAGACTAGGAGATGCTAAAGAGGCCTCAGAAGGCAGGCAATGACACCACCAACCAATCTCAAAGGATGCGTTTTTTGACCATGACATCTCAAGAAACAACTTCCCACAGAATATTATTTCCCAATAGTCCCAAGTCTTGCCCACACCAGCCCCACCCCTACAACTCTGTATTTTATGTTACATGACAGAGGTGGGATCTTTATCAGAAGAAATGAAAGAAGTCAGGAAACTTTATCCCCAATTTGAAGATGCTCGTGTTTGAACATCACCTCTATCTTCTTGTGAGCTCCTGGTGTCCACTGATGTTTAGCACCTTCCCCAAAACATTAAAGCCAGGCTTTAAAGATAACTCAATACCAAGGGGATATCTGGGATTCTACCCCATGACCAGGACCCATACAATGGATATAAACAAATATTAAATAAAGACCACACATTGAGTTGGAGAAGATGAAAAGCCTTCTTAAACAATAAGAAAAGATAGGATTTCACTGGGGATAGAGGGATTGACATCACTTAATCCTGGATAACAGGGAGCTGAAAAATATTTAAATCTGAAAAACTCATGAAGAAATGGAGGAAGACAGCAAAATCTCTCCAATCCCAGCTGATTATTTTTTTTATAAACATTGCAAAAAATATTTTGTTAAAGCACAAGAATTAAAAACACGTTATGACTATTCTTCCATGTTAATAAATATAATTCTCAAATATGAGTATAAGTAGTCAAATCCATGGATTTGCTACAATTTATTGAGCCAGTCCCAGCTGTTGGATATTTAAAGCTTTCCCAGTTTGTGCAGAACCACAATAAACACACCTATATGTAAGTCTTCACACATCCTCATTATTTTATGAATTTCTGAACTAAGGAGTATATGCACATTGTAAGGGTTTCATTACATATTGCATATATAATTACATATTATATATTTCATATTGACCTCCCAAAAGTGAGTACACTCGTTACATCATTGCATTAGAGTACTTGCCTCCCCAAAATTTTCCCACAATAGCTATTATCCTAATTCTGAATTTTTAGTTAATTTGATCAATATATAATGGTATCCCCTTATTTTGTTCACTGATCAGAGTTTGCCAGCTTCCAGTCTAAGGGATTCAGAAATAGCACTTGCAGAAAAGAAACTACCAGGCTGAGCTGATGCAAGCAATGAGGCAATGAAGAACTAAGGACTTTGAAGAAGGTAGAGCTACCACATCAGAGGGGAAGAAACCTGCCAGAGGGTAACAGACCCCATCTGGTTAGTACAAATGTCCCAGCCAGGTAAGCAAGTAGCACCTGAGGATGTGGCCAGAGTTGCCATGGAAACAGCCACTAGGTGGGAGGCAGGAGCTGGTCCATGAGGGCCCCTGAGGTCAGCCCCATGGGCCATCTACACACTGATCTACTGACTTCCACAATGAATACAATGGAATGAGTACTGAAGCCTGGAGAGGAAGTGCCTTTTTGTCATCATCACCTCAATAGGGTCCTTCCAGCACCCTGTATTGACAGATTAACATCAAGACATCTGGCAAAGAAGAAATGTTTATAGGGTTCAACCGTAGTTTCACAAAGCAGAGCACAGAATGGTGGATTGGGCCTGAGACAATATATTTAAAACTGGTGTATAGGTATAATATTTCTGAGTGATTCAACTTGATTTGAAGGTAAAGCTTAAAAAATACAGAGGAAAAAGAACTTAGCATGTCCTTTTAATCTAAATATTAATAGTCTTGGTAAGATTTTTGATAGACTATTAGATTAATTGCTAAGTGCCCAAATTAACAACAGTGGACACACGGAGTGAAGCCAAGTCAGCTGATGGGATAAGAATGTCCACACCAACCAACAACCTGCCAATGCCCCGTCATTGGAGCAAGACTAACCGAGAACAATGGAGTTGCCTGGCTTCCGTGTGTAGCTGGCCACAGACACGAGCAAGCCCTGCAAAGCCCAGCCCAGGCCAGCGAAACCACAGATTTATGCATTAAATAAATGCTTATTGTTGCAAAATACTGGGGGATTTTTAGTTGCTTATTGAATAGCATTACAGCGATAACAGGTAATAGATATCCTGCCTTTCTATGTGTTAACAAAAGAGACCAGCGTGATTTGTGCATCCCACAGGTATATGGATAGTTGATGCTACAAAATTTGAGATCATTCCCTGTTTTCCCACATTAAAAACACTCAACCTCTGCTTTCAAGTAATGAATAGGTGTATTGTAAGGCAGGGTGAAAGCTTTTCCCAGGAACCATCTTTGGAGTTGCTAGGCATGAACGTGAGTAAACTGCTATAGGCTCTGTTGTGGCACAAAAGCAGAACCCAGTACCTATAGCTAAAGGAGGAGTTCCTTTCATCTTTAATCCCTCCAGTTTACAACCCCCTGGCATATGCATACAGACATCCAAACTCACCTTTTCAATCTGAAAATGACTACCCTAACATAAAATCCATTAAAAACAGTGAACATAAAAACTTTTTTTCTTCAACCCATTCCTACTAGGCCATTTCAGGGATGCCCCTCAATAGGGTACCTCCTTCCACATGTACTCAAGATCCTCATGCCACACCCTGCAGCCTCCTGCGGTCTCCCACCCCTCCTGTCTCTCCCACTCCTAGTTCCTCTCCATCTTACCATATTATCAAACCTGCTCCCAGCTGTAAGCATCTACAAAACTCATACCCATGGAGATTATATTGACTGATATCTTACGGGCAATGGTATCTTACCAGGGAGAGGATATAAGTGTGCAAGACAGGGTGGCAGACATCATTAGTGAAATAGGGAGGAAGATGAGTACTATCTGGAGGATTCGAATACTTCCCTGGCATCCTAGGCAAGCACAGCCAGAGGAAGGTCTGGCTTCATGGGCCTGAGACCTATTCAGTCACACAGAGCCCTGCACTTAGAAGAACCCCAGACTTGGTGTCATGCTCTGCTGTAACTCTTCCAAAGGGCTCTGCATTTTTATTTTGCACAAGTCCCCACACACTATGTAGCTGTATCTATCCAAAAGTAACAGGTAGGTCTGCTCCTCATCAGATATGTTCTGTCTTGTACAAAACAACAGGTTTTATGTATGGAGATCATTTTATGTACAGTCTTCTAGGTGTTATGATTTAATAAGCTACTGAAGTCTAATCCTCTGGTATTTTTTTTTTTTATAAATTTATTTATTTATTTATTGGCTGCATTGGGTCTTCATTGCTGCACACAGGCTTTCTCTAGTTGTGGTGAGCAGGCCTCTCATTGCAGTGGCTTCTCTTGTATAGCACGGGCTCTAGATGCGCAGGCTTCAGTAGTTGTGGCTCGCTGGCTCTAGAGCACAGGCTCAGTAGTTGTGGCACCCAGGCTTAGCTGCTCCACGGCATGTGGGATCTTCCTGGCCCAGGGCTCGAACCCATGTCCCCTGCATTGGCAGGCAGATTCTTAACCACTGCGCCACCAGGGAAGCCCCTAATCCTCTGATATTTTAAACCTCATCTTTTTCTGCTTCTCCATAATCACCCATATAACAGTACATACGCTCTCAAGAGAGAGTTGAAACGGAATATTGCCAAAAGTCTGAAAATGATCTCTGACAGGACTGTTTTTATCTCCCCCAAAACAGAAGACATTTACCATAATACTCTAGCATCATGTTAGCTGTGCAGCTGGGACAGCTGTATAAATCCTTATCTTTCTTGCCTTAGTTTCACATTCTGTTCTGTAGCAGAGAAAATAAAGATAGAAAATGCAATTTTTCCCTAAAGGTAATTATTTACTATTTATTAGACTACATTTTGTGTCACGTATCTAAAAGAATACATAAAAATGGCCTCTTTCTAAAATAACCTTTTGCAATTACAGACACACCTCAGAGATATTGCAGGTTTGGTTCCAGACCACTGCAATAAAGTGAATCACACAAATTTTTTGGTTTCCCAGTACATATAAAAGTTATATTTACACCATATGATAGTCTATTAGGTGTGCTATAGCATCATGTCTTAAAAAACAATGTACGTTTAAAAAAAAAAGAAAACAATGTACGTACCTTAATTTAAAAATACTTTATTGCAAAAACAAAAATACTTTATTGCTAAAAAATGTGAACCAACATGTGAGACTTCAGCAAGCCATAATCTTTTTGCTGGTGGAGGGTCTTGCCTTGATGATGATGGTCCCCAAAGTTGGAATGGCTGCAATATTTGCCACATCGATGGACTCTTTCTTTCAAGAACAATTTCTCTATAGCCTACAATGCTGTTTGGTAGCATTTTACCCATAGTAGAACTTCTTTCAAAATTGGAGTCATTTCTCTCAAAGCCTGCCACTGCTTTATTAACTAAGTTTATGTAATATTCTAAATCCTTTTTTGTCATTTCAACAATCTTCACAGCATCTTCACCAGGAGCAGTTTCTGTCTCAAGAGACCACTTTCTTTGCTCACCCATAAGAAGTAGCTCCTCATCGTTCAAGTTTTATCATGAGATTGCAGCAATTCAGTCACATCCTCAGTCTCCACTTCTAATACTAGCTCTCTTGCTGTTTCTACCACATCTACAGTTACTTCCTCCACTGAAGGCTTAAACCTCTCAAAGTCATCCATGAGGGTTGAAATCAGCTTCTTTCAAATACCTATTAAAGTTGGTATTTTGACCTCTTCCCATGAATCATGAATGTTCTTAATGGCATGTAGAATTATGAATCATTTCCAGAAAGCTTTCAACTTACTTTGCCTGGATCCATCAGAGGAATCACTATCTACAGCGGCTATAGCATCAAAAAATGTATTTCTGAAATAATAAGACTTGAAAGTCAAAATTATATCCTGACCCATGGGCTATTAGTAGGAATGAAAACAACATTAATCTCATTGTACATCTCCTTCAGAGCTCTTGGGTGACCAGGTGCATTGTCAATGAGCAGTAATATTTTGAAAGGATTTTTTTTTTTCTGAGCAGCAGGTCTCAACATTGGGCTTAAAGTATTCAGTACACTATGTTGTAAACAGATGTGCCATCATGTAGGCTTTGTTGTTCCATTTAGAGAGCACAGGTAGAGCAGATTTAGCATAATTCTTAAGGGCCCTAGGATTTTTTGGAATGGTAGATGAGCACTGGCTCACCTTAAAGTCGCCAGCTGCATTAGCCCCTAACAACTAATTAAACTTAATAGCTTTAGCACAGCAAAGGAAACCATAAACAAAATGAAAAGACAGTTTATGGAACAGGAGAAAATATTTGCAAAAGATATGATCAACAAGGGATTAATTTCCAAAATATACAAACAGTTTATACAGCTCACTATCAAACAAACAACACATTCAAAAAAGGGCAGAAGACCTAAATAGACATTTCTCCAAAGAAGACATCCATATGGCCAACAGGCACATGAAAAGATGCTCAACATCACTAATTATTAGAGAAATGCAAATGAAAACTACGAGGTATCACCTCACACCAATCAGAATGGCTGTCATCAAAAAGTCCACAAGTAAATGCTGGAGAGAGTGTGGAGAAAAGGGAACCCTCCTACACTACTGGTGGGAAAGTAAATTGGTGCAGCCATTATGGAGAAGAGTATGGAGGTTCCTTAAAAAATTAAAAATAGAACTACTGTATGATCCAACAATCCCACTTCTGGGCATATATTCAGAGAAAACTCTAACTCAAAAAAATACATGCACCCCAATGTTCACAGCAGCACTGTTTACAATAGGCAAGACATGGAAGCAACCTAAATGTTCACTGACAGATAAGTGGATAAAGAGGATGTGGTACATGCATATTTACAATGGAATATTACTCAGCCATAAAAAAGAATGAAATAATGCCATTTGTAGCAACATAGATGGACCTAGATATTATCATACTAAGTGAAGTAAGTCAAACGAAGACAAATACCATATGATATCACTTATATGTGGAATCTAAAAAAAAAAATGATACAAATAAGCTTTTTTACAAAACAGATATAGACTCACAGACATAGAAAACAAAATTATGGATAGCAAAGGGGAAAGGGAGGGGGAGGGATAAATTTAGAACTTGGGATTAATAGATACAGACTACTATAGATAAAATAGATAAACAACAAGGTTCTACTGTATAGCACAAGGAACTATATTCAATATCTTGTAATAACCTACACTGGAAAATAATCTGAAAAAGAATATATATATATATATATATATATATATATATATATATGTATGTATAACTGAATCACTTTGCTGTACACCTGAAACACGGTAAATCAACTATGGTTCAATTAAAAAAAATTTTTTAAAGAAAACAGAAAAAGAAAAAAGAGCATTGGCTTCAACTTAGTCATTAGCTGCATTTGACAGATAAATGGATAAAGAAGATGTGGTATATGTACATATACAATGGAGTCAGCCTATCTTCTGAAGCTTTGAAGCCAGACATTGACTTCTCCTCTCTAGCTATGAAACTTCCATATGGCATCTTCTTCCAATAAAAGACTGTTTCATCTACATTGAAAATGTTGTTTAGTGTAGCCACATTCATCAATTATCTTAGCTAGATCTTCTGGATAACCTGATGCAGCTTCTGCATTAGACTTGCTGTGTCACCTTGCACTTTTATGTTAAGGAGATAGCTTCTTTCTTTAAACCTCATGAACCAACCTCTGTTAGCTTCAAAGTTTTCTTCTGCAGCTTCTTCACCTCTCTCAGACTTCATAGACTTGAAGAGATTTATGGCCTTGCTCTGGATTAGGTTTTGGCTTAAGGGAATATTGTGGCTGCTTTCATCTTCTATCTAGACCACTAAAACTTTCTCCATATTAGCAATAAGGCTATTTCACTTTCTTTATCATTCATGTGTTCACTGGAGTAGCACTTTCAATTTCCCTTAAGAACTTGTCCTTTGCATTCACAGCTTAGCTAACTCTTTGGGACAAGAGGCCTAGATTTCAGCCTATCCTGGCTTTTGACATACCCTCCTCACCAGGCTTAATCATTTCTAGCTTTGGATATGAAGTGAGTTGTGCAAGTCCTTTTTTCACCTGAACACTTAGAGGCCATTGTAGGTTTATAAATTGGCCTAACTTCAATATTGTGTGTCTCAGAGAACAGAGAGGCCCAAAGAGAAGGAGAGATATGGGGGAACAGTTAGTCAATGAGCAGTCAGAACACCCACATTTATTAAGTTCGCCATCTTATATGCTCATTGTTCATGGCACCTCAAGACAATCAAAGATCACCGATCAAAGAGGACCATAAAAAACAAAATAATAATGTAAAATTTGAAACATTGCGATAATCAGCAAAATGTGACACAGAGACACAAAGTGAGCAAATGCTGTTGAAAAACTGGTGCCATAGACTTGTTCAATACAGGGTTGCCACATACCTTCAATTTTAAGAAACACAGTGTCTGCATAGTGCAATAAAGCAAAACACAATAAAATGAGGCATTCCTATACCTCTCAGTATAATATTTTTGTCACTCTTCCGGGGCTATAAAGCCCAAGGAAGGGAATTTCCTAGAAGTGTCATTATTGCTGGTAGGCAACAATGAATATGCTCGCTGGGTTTTTTTCCATAGCTTCCCCTTGTACGTGTTTTATTTCCTTCTCTTATGGAACACCCCCCATAGTCCATCCACATCCCATCAATATAAGGGAGAAAAATCCAGCCCTTGGACTTTGGTTCCTCCTACTAAAAAATGGATGTGGCTGACTGCCTGTCTGTATAACAAAATGGCATGCAAACTCCCATTCGTCTCAAAATATTTCCACCAGTAACCTGTTAAAGAGTCTAAAATTACAACTTCTAGGGTCATACCTTTGTGTTAGTAATTATCGTCAGAGTGATTGTTAAATGATGTTAGGGGTATCTTCTTGCCGCAAGTTGAGGGATCACATACTTAATTTATATATCAAACAGGAAGTGACTATCTCCATCGAGAAGACTTTAAATAATCTTCCCATTGATGTAGTCCCTGCAGGGCCCAATTGTAGCAGACAATGCAGATCGTGGTAGAACACAGAAAATGCAGCCACCAGTGAGAGAAAGAAGGATCGAGACAAAGATAATGATACTGAGTCCAAGCTTATACTGCTTGCCACACGACAGGCCAATAAATGAAAAGAAGAGGTGTTGGGCAAGAAATAGCAACTTCATTCAGAAAGGCAACAGATCAAGATGGTGGACTAGTGTCACAAAGAACAATCTTACCCAAGTTAGAATTCAGGCTTCTTTTATACTAAAGGGGGAGGGAGTGTGACTGGTTATTACAAACTTCTTCATGCCAGACAAGAAGGAATGTGATAATTCTTTGATCTTGCAGCTGTCCACTAGGTCTGATCGTGATGCTCCTATAAAACCCCAACAAGACAAATGTTATCCTCTGTTGCAACTGTTATACCGTTAAAGGTCAAGCCTGGGAGGCAGAGCCTTGAGAAAGGGGTATTATGTATATTTCAGGCTATAGCCAACATTCTTTTACAAAAGGTACAGAGCCAGCATGACTAAGCACAAGCAACAGAGCACAAAGGTTAGAGCTAAAGAAATGGATCCAATATGGAGTCAGGTTGGTTCTCTATTACAATAACTTGACTACAGAGAAAACTGAAGGGCCAAACCAGCTATAAAATCTATTTCTACATCAACAGGGAATTTAACTGCCTGAAATTCTCAGACCATATCAAAAAGAAGCAAAGCCTATTTTTTAGCATGCGCTTTGATCATTGACAGAATCATAGTCTGAGGGATAAGTGCAAATAGTAAAGAATCTAAAATGAGAAAACAAAAACCCAGTGCAAGCATCACAGAGCAAATTTTATGGAGCACACAGAGGATATCAGAATAACTGAGACAACACAAGATGTGTGTAACCAAGCAGGACCCTATAGGACCTTCCCAGTACAAATCCCTTGCCCATATACTCTGCTTTAGCTCCTTTCTGAACTACAGATAACAGTATCTGATACACATTTCCTGAGTTATTTTTACAGATGTTAAAACACCCACCAAATGGAAGCCGTTAACTACTTAATGACCATGAGCACATAGCCCCCAGGCCTACTGGAACCTAAGGACTGATAATGTGACACTGTCCTGTTACCTCACCATCAACCAGTCAGAGAACTGTGCACAAGCTGACCACATACCCTGTGACTCCCCCACCTCACCTGGCCTTTAAAAATGCTTTGCTTTATTTTTAGTTTTTTAAGAAACCTCCACACTGTTCTCAATAGTGGCTGTATTAATTTACATTCCCACCCACAGTATAAGAGGGTTCCCTTTTCTCCACACCCTTTCCAGCATTCATTGCAGCACTATTTACAATAGCCAGGACACGGAAGCAACCTAAATGTCCATCAACAGAGGAATGGATAAAGATGTAGTACATGTATACAATGGAATATTACTCAGCCATAAAAAGAAATGAAATTGGGTCATTTGCAGATGTGGATGGACCTAGAGACTGTCATACAAAGTGAAGTAAGTCAGAAAGAAAAAATCAAATATTGTATAATATCACCTATATGTGGAATCTAGAAAAGTGACACAAATGAACTTATTTGCAAAGCAGAAATAGAGACACAGATGTAGAGAACAAACATATAGATACCAAGGGGAGAATGAGGTGGGATGAATTGGGAGATTGGGACTGACATATATACGCTATTGATACTATGTATAAAATAGATAACTAATGACAACCTACTATATAGCACATCCCTCTACTCAATGCTCTGTGGTGACCCAAATGGGAAGGAAATTCAAAAAAGAGGGGATATATGTATACGTATAGCTGATTCACTTTGCTTTACAGCAGAAACTAACACAACATTGTAAAGCAACTATACTCCAATAATAAATAAACAAATAAATAAATAAATAAAAATGCTTCGCTGAAACTCATCAGGGCATTTGGACTTTTTGAGCACTAACTGTCCTGGACTCCTTGTCTGGTGTCTTACAATAAATGCTGTACTTTCCTTCCCAACAACCCGGTTCAGTGGATTGGCTTTACTGCCTGAGGGCAAGTAGACTCATTTGGTTCGGTAACATGTGGACAACAGGTCAGAACAGAGACTGTTCCTTGGGCCACATTTATGTAGAATGAACTGAAAGATGATATCACAACTGAATAATATTTGTATTTTTTAAATAAATGCATGTTAATTAGTTCAAATTAATATTTTTCACTCATTCCAGAGACTAAATGTAAGACAACACACTTTGGTTGTCTTCATAAAGTTTTTAGTTTATAAATCCCAATAAATCTTTAGTATTAAAATATCAGCATTAAGACAGACCTGTTTACCAATGAAGTCATTCCAAGAATGCAAATTGCATTAGCATTCCGAATGCAAACTCCATCTCCAGCTCCCATATGAGAAATGGCTGCTAAGTTCAGTGCAAGGTAAATTGGAAAGTGGGAAGCTTTTAAGAAAGTACTTTTATGTCTGCAAATTTCAGACAGTTGAAAAATGTTAGTAGTTCAAAGTTATTGGCACACCCAGAGAAGAGTAACAGAGTGATGACTGGGGAATCACATACTCATACAAAGCAGCCTCATGATGAGGCAGGGTGGAAGACATATATTCTATATAATATGCATATCTGAAGTTACTTGGCTCTGTTGGCTGAAGTAAAATAAAGGTTAATAGAAAGCATATACACTCAAACCTGTTTTATAAGGAAATTAAGTAGAACTTCCTAGCCTGGGGAAAATTCAATTCATCTAAAGGTATGTAAAAATTAAATGAGATTCAGCATGAGATTTATATAAGTATATAATAGAAAAAGACAAAAGGAGCATGAAAAACAAATGATAGATGAAGAAGATTCAGATTAATGTTACCATTGAATAGATCAAAAATGTAACCAAATATAAGCCATAGATATAAAACACTTAGTAAAACTAATGCTGGTATAAAGTAAGGCTTCAAAACAGAAATATGCAAGATCAAGGAAGACACAGTGAAATAACAAAATTAATTAAAGATAAGTTTGCAAAAACAAAAGAAATGAGAAAGAAAAAATAAAGCCCTTCCAAAAATTAAGACCACAGGAGTCATGAAAAAAAAATGCATGCACATGGAGAGCAGGATTGAAAGAATACATTATTTTAAAAACTTAAGTGAAAATAATTAAAGATCAGAGGGAAAATGCTAGCTATGAAAGGCAAAGGAAATTCAACATACATATAATTGATATTGCCAAGAGAATGGAAATAAAGGGAATGGAAAAATACCAAAGTGTCATTCAAAAAAGCTTTGTAGAAATAAAATAAGACTTGAATCTACAAACTGAAAAAGTACACCATGTCTCTGGAAAAAATAACACAAAATGGTCACCGCCAAGATTTATCTTAGTAAATGTATCAGTCAGAGTCCATCAAGAGACAGAATCCAAGCAACAATTTGATCACAGAAAGCTTAATATAGGGACCTAGGAACTATAACAGGAGGTCAAGGAATTGGCAAGTAAGAAGTAAAGATAACTCTAAGGAAAAAAGGAATAGCAGTTATAAAGAGTAGGCACTATAGGGCTGAGATAAGAAGAAGCACCCTCCTTACCCTGCACCAAAATTAAAATCCAGACCTCACTGGAAAACACATGAGTATGGCTCACGGGAGGTTGAAGTCATTGAGAAGTAACACTAGCAGAACCTGCTGAAAATCCACCCTCTGGCAAGACCGTCCACAGGGAGGTGCTATGCCTTGGAACTGACTGCAAACCTTCCAAAGAGAGTGCCAGGAGAAGACATTCACTTCTTGTATGCCAAGAGAAGCCACATACACTCATGGGGATGTATCTTGTTGGTGGCATTACACTGAGAAGCCACCCAAAGAGTACCAGGGGAAGTTGTTGGCCACTGGGTAGGCTGCTGATCAACACGTATTACAAGAGCCAAGTGCCAAGGAAGTGGTGCACTGTTGGAGCCAGGCACCAGAGAAGCCACACACTACAGGAGCTGGGCAATGGGTACTGGAGAAGCTACTGGTGCTGTGGGGCTGGCTGGAGACACTGTCCATACGTTCAGAACCAGGCTGGGAGAAGCCACTCACACTGCAGGAACAAGGTGCTGGAGAACCGATTTACCCCACAGTAGCCTGGCAAGAGGAAAACATTTTCTCCTCCTGTGCCCCTCCTGCACCCTCTACAGACAAAGCTCAACATCATGTCATCTGTTAGAAGGGAAACATTCACAGTTCTCCTGCTCCTCACCCTGGGGCCTGGCAACCTGCCAATGGGGACTTAGCAGTACTTTAGGATGGGCACCGTTGTTTTCATGGCCAATTTTTCTTTTCCGTATTTGGAATGAAATTATTAATATAAAAAGTTATTTCTTCACTTATTCTGTGGCGTTTTCTTTCTTCAGAGGTAGTGGGAAATGAAGAATGTGTAACAGAACAGAATAAGAAAGGATGTCTTCATTTAAACTGCTAATTAAATTTCCTTCCTAACTGTGAAACTATCTTCTGAATAGCTAGCTGAGAAATGAAAATAATGCTTTCATTGCTAACTTTCTCTGTATTACTGGCCTACGAGGTGATTTCCACGTGAAATCCCCTTTCATGAATCCGGTCTGTCCCTTAGGGCATTCAGGACAGTTGACTCACACTGAGGAACCCATCACCTAGGGAGAAAGCTCTTGTTGGCTTCTGTGTGGGGCTGGGGGGCGGGAGGGAACCCACATTGCCGGCTGCTCTGTCTGCAGCTCATATTCACCTCTCTCTTTCTGTTTTCTTCTTAAGGAGTGTCAGCACATGGAACATCCAGAGCCTTCATAGAAACAAAAATACGATTCTAAATTTAAGACAAAAAAATCTTGCTAGAATCAGTGATTTTATTAATTCTTAACCAAGGGATTGGGAAGCTAGCAGAGTTTGACAATGCTTCTTTCAGATAAAAAGATTTTTAAACATATAGCTGGGATACAAACCCAAGCTTGAACACTGTTTTACATAAATTAATGAGTAGAGCTCAAATATTGATAAAGAGCCTTACCCAGATGATAGTGTTAAATTTTGGGAGTCTGAGTTACAAGAGGTTTTGGGGAATAATGTAAAAAGGCATTTTTTATGGTTACAGGAAAAACAACAGGAGGTTACAAGATACAGCACAGATTAAATCTGACAACCAGTTTCCTTTCCTAAAACTGGATCTGGATGTATTTTCAATCACATATTTTAAAGAATATGCTCAAACTTCAGTTTTATCACAGGAGATTCTAATTGCTGTACTATTTAAAAATGAAGCATTTGAGCAAACAAGCATTATATCAGAAAAAGCTTTTTCACTCAGCTTGCTAGTTAGAGGCTTACAGTCCCTAGCTTTAGTCAGAACATATTAGCCAGCATTAAAACAAAGATATATCTGTATGGCTAATGGAATCAAAGTGCAAACAAAGAACAGAATAGGGAATCCTGGTTTCTATGCTGAGACATTATGGGGCTGATAATGCTATACATCCACTTCTTTGATCTCCACATCAGCTAGGGACTGCCAGAGACCCCAAAGGGACTTAGGACTAATTCTTCATTCTATCACCTTGTTTAGTGCTACTTTTACTTCTAATAGCTATCTGAACCATTAAGACATTGATATAACACAGGACTTAACTGATCTTTATAACTCTCATTTGTATTTACCATTTGTCTTGTTGGTAGCTGTGCTATTTAGTCTCAAAATCTAAAAGAACAAAGTATCCTATTATGGACTGAATGTTTGTGTTCCCCCCAAATTCATATGTTGAAATCTAATCCCTGATGTGATGGTATTTGGAGGTGGGGCCTTAGGTTCATAATTAGGTTATTAGGGTGGAGCCCTCACAGGTGGGATTAGTGCCCTTAAAAGAAGAACCCAGAGAGTTAGCTCACTTCTCTTTCCTCCATGTGAGGATGCAACTAGAAGTCAGCAGTCTGCAAACCAGAAGAGAGTCCTCACCAGAACCTGATTTGGGACTTGCAGCCTCTAGAAATATGAGAAATAAATTTTTGTTATTTACAATCCACCCAGTCTATGGTACTTTGTTATAACAGCCCAAACAGACTAAGACATGCCCTATCAGGACCAGCCTTCAAAAAGGTGCATGTGGAATTCTAAAAGCTAAAGCCATTCAAAGTTCTTGATAACTGTGTCATTTCACCTCCTGATCTTGATCTCCTTTGCCAAGCTCATCTCTCCAATCAATCTGAGCTTCTCATCACTTCTGAGCACAACTTAAGTTTTCCCATAGTTGAGTCTTTTCTCCACAGAAATACCTGCTGCCCTTAGATTTGTATGTCCAAATTTCACATCTTCATAGTCCCTAGTAATGATAGTTTTTCTAAAAAGTTTTCCCTGATTGTTCCAGCTCAAAGTGTACTCTCCATCCTCTAAACTATAGCATTGCTTCTGTATCTTTCCCATAGTGTGTAAGACTTTGGATCCTGTCTATAATACATATCTCTTCTCCTAGATTATAAGTAATTACAGGCAAGAATCATGGCTTACATGATTTACATGATTTATTAGCTCTTTATATAACATGGCATCATGCTTTGCACATATTAGATGCTCAACTAGTATTTGTTGAATCAGACATTAATCCCCAAAGACAGAAGAGTAGGGAGACCCTGAGCTCACTTCCTCCCACAGACACGCCAAAGTTACAACTACTTACAGGGCAACTATTTCTGAGAACAACCTGAAGCCTAGAAAAAAAGAATTCCACAACTAAATATAATAAAGAAGAAGCCACAATGATATGAGTAGGAGGGGTGGAGACAAGGTCTAGTCAGGACCCACACCCCTGCGTCATTGGCCCACAAGTAGGAAGGATATCACAACTGCAGAGGTCCCCCGCCTAGGGAGTGAGGGATCTGAGCCCCATGTTGGGCTTCCCAGACCAAGGGTCCCACACCAAGAAGACAAGCCCCAAAATACCTGACAAAATATCTGAAAATTAGCAGAGCTTACACTGGGGAGACCCAGAGGGCTGTAGGAAACTGAGATTCTGCTCTTAAAGGGTGCACACAAAATCTCACACACTGAGTCCCAGCACAGAAGGAGCATTTTGAAAAGCACCTGGGTCAGCCCCACTTGCTGATCTTGGAGAGCCTCCTAGAGATGCAAGAGGGAGCTAGGACTCCCCCTGGGGACCAAGAAGCTGGTGGCAGCTGTTTTTGTGATCTCGTTCTATTATGCTGACACCAGCACTAGAAGGCACCATTCTGGGTTCCTCCCTCTAGCCTATTAGTGCCAGGGACTTGCTCCACCAAAGAGCACACCTGCATCAGTCACACACCCTCGGGCCTTAGAAACAGCTGTGTGGGGAGCCTGCCTCACCCACCAGAGCACCCACTGCAATAGGAAGCTGCCAGGCCTTGCAATCAGCTGTGCTGAGAGCACGCCTGCCCACCAGCAGCCCCACAGGAGTCACACACAGCTGGGCCTCACAGCCAGTGATGCCAGGGTTCCTGACTCACCCACCACCACACCTGCAGCAACCACACAAGGCAGGGTCATACAGTCAGGTGGGCCAGGGTCCAGTCCCACCTACCAGCGTGCTCTCAGTGCTTGGCCCAAACACAACACAAGGGTACACACAGCTCACGTGGAGGACACCCCAGGAGCTTCCAGCTCTGATGGCCAGAGGGAAGTGTGCTTCTGGGCCCCACAAAACATCTCCTACATAGGGCTACTTCTCCAAGATCAGGAGACATAAAGGACCTACATAATACATAGAAACAGACACAGAGAATTAGGAAAAATGAGTAGACAGAAGAATATGTTTCAAATAAAGGGACAAGACAAAACCTCATAAAAAGAGCGAAATGAAATGAAGATAAGAAATCCACCTAATAAAGAGTTCAAGGTAATGATCATAAAGATGCTCGCCGAACTCAGAAGAATGGATGAACACAGTGAGAACTTCAACAAAGAGTTAGAAAATATAAAAAAGAACTAATCAGAGCTGAAGAATACAATAACTGAGATGAAAAAAACAACTAGGGAATGTCGAAAGTAGATGAGATGATACAGAAGAATGGATCAGCAATCTGGATGACAGAGTACTAGAAATCACCCGCATTGAACAGAATAAAGAGGAATCATTTTAAATAATGATAGTTTAAGAAACCTCTAGGACAAAATCAGGCATACTAACATTTGATTATGGGGTCCCAAAGGAGAAGAGAGAAAGAAAGCAGAGAACTATGTGAAGAAGAGCTGAAAACTTCTCTAAACTGGGGAAGGAAATGAACATCCATGTCCAGGAAGCACAGTGAGTATCAAACAAGATGAACTCAAAGAAATGCAAAACAAAACACATTATAATTAAAATATCAAAATTTAAAAAGAGAGAATCTTAAATGCAGCAAGAGAAAAGCAACTAGCTATGTACAAGGGAACTCCCATAATACTCTCAGCTGCCTTTTCAGCAGAAACTTAGCAGGCCAGTAGGGAGTGGCACTATATATTCAAAGTGCTGAAAGGAAAAATGTTTCAACCAAGAATACTCTACCTGGCAAGATTATCATTCAGAATTGAAGGAGAGATAAAGAGTTTTACAGAGAAGCAAAAGCTAAAAAAGTTCAGCACCACTAAACCTTCATGTACTGTTGGTGATATTGTAAATTGGAGTATCCAGTATGGAGGGCTCTCAAAAAATTAAAATAGAACTACCATATGATCCAGCAATTCCACCTCTGGGTATTTACCTGAAAAAAATAAAAACACTGATTTGAAAAGATATACGAATCCCTATGTTGATTGCAGCATTATTTAAAATAGGAAAGATATGGAAGCAACCATCAATATGGATAAAGAAGATATGGTATATATATACAGTGGAATGTTACCCACCCATAAAACAGAATGAAATCATGCCATTTGCAACAACATGGCTGGATCTACTGGGTATTATGCCAACTGAAGTAAGTCAGAAAGAGAAAGTATCATATGATTTCACTTATATGTGGGATCTAAAAAATAAAACAAATGAACAAAATGAAATGAAACAGACTCATAGATGCAGAGAAAAACTGGTGATTCAGAGGGGTGGGTGTTAGGTGAAATAGGTGAAAAGGATTGAGAGCTACAAACTTCCAATTAATACAATAAATAAATAAGTCACAGGGATATAATATACAGCATAAGGAAAATAGTCAGTAATATTGTAATAACTTTGCACAGGGACAGATAATTACTATATTTTGTGATCATTTCACAATGTATTTAAACGTGAGATCACTATGTTGCACACCTAAAATTAACATAATATTGTATGTCAACCATACATTAATAAAAATAAGTAAATAAAAATAAAAGAAATTAATTCCCCAAAAGGGATATTTAGGACATTTCTTGCCTCTAAGCAGGCAGTTTGATCTGACAGATGAAACCTCATGGAAAGGAAATTCACGCCATTGAACAGTGCTCCATCAAGGTCTACTGGAGCCTAAGGCAAAAGATAAAAATCAGTAATACTAATCCTGTCATTATTTTAAAATGTTAATATTTTGTTCATTATGGATGTCTAAAATTTTAATTTTGATTATTCAAAATTTTGATCATTCAAATATTGCATTAAAATACTATTCATCTTGATATCTGAACTTTTTGATGCCTCCTTAAATTCTACATCTGAGGCAAGTACATTACTCACTTCACTCTAGTCCCAGCCCTCTAGTAGTCAAACCTTGTGGATAGTAGAGTAGCTTCAGGGATCCAGGCAATTTGTCTACTCTTAACATGATTCTGGCCATTGTGTGGGTTGAGAAAGAGCTAGGCAGACTACCAAATTCTCAGGTAAAGCTTCTATTGTAATATTGACTAGACTGTTACCTAGCCCTACGAACACTATGCCAAGAGGGAAGAAAGATGCAGATGGTGGGGAATGTTGGACTCAAAACCTACAGAGGTAACTGTGATCATCGCTGGGGCAGTGAAAATATTTTCATTAGAATACAAGACCCTCCTTCCAGGCCCAATCAGATGGTAAACTAGAACTGTGGCTACACATCTTGCTTTAGAAAGGAATGGTTCAAGAACTAAGGCAGACTTGGATCAATACACGGCATCAACCAGTAAATAGGGCAATGGATATCTGTAGGAGATATGACTTATAAAGATGGACATATTCCTTCTAGGGTTTGGGGTTTTTTGTGGGAGGTCCCTCCAAAGAAGTTGACTTTAGTGCTTTACATCTTTACATATGTGAGGGATATTCAATTCCTTTGCAACTTCCCAAACCACAGTTACAATTATAGGTTATAATATCCCCCATAAAATGCAATGTAGCAAAACTGAAGTGCTTAAGTGATCCCTCCAGGTCTTTAATGATTTTATAAACAATAGTAAAGAGACATCCTAAGTTATTTTAATTCCAGACTATCATTGTCTTAGGCCTCCTGACATCCATCATCAGACTTAGCAGACAGATTTTTTTTTTAATTATTTTTCGAAATGAATTCATTTTATCCAGTCATGGGAAATATTGAGTCCCAACTGACAAGAGAACGACATAGCCTCTTCACACTTTTTTATTTGTGGTTTGCTTATTTATTGTTTAGAGAAAGAGAAAAACTATTGATAGATTTTTTACCCCTTGACATTGATTTCAGAAATGTAAACTATTGTAACCAGAGTGTTCCCTGGTTTTAAATCCTTCTCAGTCAGATTTTCTTTTATGTCCTGGTTGACCTATCACCCTACATGCTTGCAGAAGTCCAGTCCCCTTCTCCAGTGACTCCGAAGATATTCAGAGCCCACCATTCACCATTCTTCACACAAAAATGTTAGTATGGTAGCTTCAACTTCACCTATCTTCCTAAAAACAGCACTGCTTCATCCAATTGTCTATCAGCTGTAGAATGGATAAATAAACTAGGTATAGTCACAACTTAACTTGGAATATTTTATAGTCATGAGAATAAACAACTGCAACTACATGCAACAACATGATGACTCTCAGAAACATCAAAAACATCAGGTTGGACAAAAGAAGCCAGACATGAGAGGGCACATATTGTATGACTCTATTTATTAAAAATTCAAAATAGACCAAACTAATCTCAAATGGTAGTTACTCTTGAGGGAGATATCATGTCTGGGAGGGGAGAGACATGGTGGGCAAGTTGGTGATAATGTTCTGTCTCTTGATCTGAGTGCTGGTTACATGGATGTACTACTTCATGAAAATCCACTGAAAAAAATCTGAGTATATACTATACATCAATAAAAGTTTTGTGAAAATAATAATGCTGTTGCCAACATGCCATTACTTAAGACTATAACTAACCAATTTTTAAATGAAGGACACTTAGAAAATAGGGAATTCCAAATATTCCTAGAAATAAAAATACATATAACTCTGATTCTAATTCTGTATTTCTGGTAGAAATTATTTTTCCTTAACTATAAATACATATTTCTAACTACATAGTTGTAACCTAGATTCTCCGCAGGAATCTACAACTGAAAATGTCTAAAACTAAGTTCATTGTCTCCCCTAAAACCTACTCCTCCCCTCCTACCTTCTATATCTCAACAAATGGCACCACCATCCACTTATTTGCCCAAGTCAAAAACATGGCCTCTTCTTACTTTCTACATTTTCCTTACTGCCCAAACCAATAAACACCATCTCCTACCAATTTGCCTCTTTAATACCATCATTTTAGTCCCCTATCCTCCATTCCCCACTTCTCTGGCTTATTTCTGTACTTTATTACTTTTGTTATGGACAATTAAAGTCTCCCCTGCCTCTTATCATACCACTTTCCGATCTACCCAGCCCACTGCTTTCAGAGCCCTGTACAGGCCACATAATCAGTTTCCTTGTATATAGCCACACTTCACTTTAACCAGAAATTGTTTCATATAGACTGATCTCCTACATTTTGCAACAATGGCTTTAATATGTTCTCCCCCCAAAAAAAATCTTTTGTTTCAAAAATATATTTTTCCAGTTCTGGTATTATGAAAATAATGAATACATTCAATTTCCTGAGGCACAGTGGTGAGAAAATTGTGGTGATACAACACCTTACATGTCATAAAGCAGAAGTTAATTGTTTTCATGCTTGTAGTGGCCATGTTTGGAGCATCTGCCCAATCCTTATGTCCTCCATGAGAACCTCTCTTTTCCTATGGAAAGGGCTAAACCACCCAGTCATGTTCATACTACTCAACTTTGGATGAATCATTTTCTCCAGAGAAACTACTGCCATTGTTTGGAAACCCACTTAAGCTAGGCCAGTTTCTCTCCTGGGAGTTTGGTATTGAAGGATGGTTGATTACTCTCAGTCTCCACCAGGCACTTGAACTAGGACTATGGAAGAGAGAAAAGTTAGAGCAGATACACAAAGAAGATCAGAGGTAGAAGACTGGGCTGGAAGAACCAAAGGCAATCTATTTCTGCCACTTTCCAGTCCCTGGATCCAGTCTATACAGGCTTGAAAGACTTCCAGTTCTTGGATTTAAGACATAACCTAATTCCTTAAAATATGTCATTTACCATTAGTGAATTTCCAATACCTATAAACAAAAGATTATAGTGTAAATCAATGTTAAATTCATCTAGTTATGCACACCCAAAAATCCACTTAACTATATACTATTTTTCATGAACACATTGAGTTTTTTCCCTCCTATTAATTCATTAACCAAAGAATAAAACATAGTCTGTAAAGACAGATTGAACAATCCAAAATGTCAAATCCTAAAATGAAAATATCAGCTCCACTGCTTTATAGCAGTGCTCCCAACCTTTTCCAGGCCATACCTCACATAGAAAACGGTACTGTTTGTATGACAAACAGCCAGTAAATGGACTGCATGAGGCCACAGGCCCAAAACCAGCCTGACTTCCCCAGGACCGAGAGGATCAATGTCTTGTACTCATATTCATCTGTGGCACATCAGTGTGTCCCAGCACACCATTTAGGGAGCTCTTATCTTGCATAATTGGAAACTGTATTCTTGTCTTCAAAGAGCTTAAGATTGCACTGCATGTATAGTACCAAACCCTGAGGGAATTTAAAAATAGGATAAAGAACTTTCTGAGTGAGACCACTGAGAGATAACTCATAGCTTAAAAAATGGCACTAACTTTGGCTCTAACAAGTACAGTAATAGTGAGAAGGGGAAAGTTCAAAGCCTTTGAAAAGGGTCAAAGTATAATTAAACAGAATGGAATGACCACACACATACTCTTCTCTGTCTCTGGAGACACCTCCAAAAAGAGAGCAAAGGAATAAAAAGGGCAAACAGCACAAGGACAAGAAGAACAGCAGGAGATTCATCAGTAGATGAGAGATTTTAACAAATACATTGCAGGTGGAAAACACATGGAGAATGGTAATTGATCTAACAGGGAAAGAGAAGACCCAATCCAAAGTCTCTGCAGAGATAGCTGTTGATGAGAGCTGAGTGAGTGAATTCATCTGTAGAACTCCTGAGACAACAAAGACTTAGAGATACTTGATACTTCAGAAGTATCAGAAGGTAGAAGTAATATGCAGCCAGAATACAGATACTGGTTGAGTCTGTATACAAGTCCCCTCCAACATATTGCTTAACCAGGCAAACACCACAGTTCCACTGCCACCGCACCTCTACCTTACGCAGGACAGCAGTGGTTAATTCTCTGGGAAAAGGCTGCAGACTTGGAGAACTTAAATGCAATGGAGGGCAAAGATGTGACCATCCTCCCCTCTCCACCCACCCCGCCAAGCCATCTTCTATCCATCTCCAGAACAAACAGCCTAGTATTTCCCAAGTACAAGATTGGAGGATCTTTCTCTGGAGAAACGAATCAACCAAAAGAAAAGTCTACAGATACTTATATTCAAGGATCCCCTCATGAAAAGCCTAAAGTACCACTTAATCACCCAGCCCCACCTATTCACATGCCATTTCTTATCAGTTCCTACTGCTGCACTCTTAAATATGAACAGACAGCAAGGGGTCACTAAACATCTGAAAAAGCCTTCGCTCTGAAAGAGAGAGACCAAAACATACAGAAAGAAGGAAACCTGGAATCAGGTAGAAATTTTTATTACTAATATCATCAGAAAGATCAATTATTCCATCCATAAAAACAAAACCACTGTGAAAGGGAATGACCCAAAAATAAGAAAGGGTACTTGGAAATTAAAATATAAAAGTAAGAAAAAAATCCGATTAAAAATCTGGAAGATACAGTAAAGGAAATCTCTCAGAATATAAAAATGATTAGACAAAGAGTTGGGAAATATTTGAGAAAAGAGACCTACAGGATTAATCCATCAGGCCTAACATCTGAATAATAGGAGTTACAGAAAGATGGAACAGAAACAACTGGAAAGGAGAAATTCACCAAAAAATAATAAGAAATGTACAAGGACTCAAGGACACGAGTTTACAAAGGACATGAGTTTATAAAGTCCCACTGAATACTTAATACAATGAAGAGGAAAAGACCTATTTATGGCACATCTTGATGATATTTTAGAGAACTTTAGAGAGAAGAATCTAAAATCATCCAGAGTAAAAATCTGGTCACAAACAGAAGACCTGTATTTAGAATGAAATTCAATGCACTCAAAATGTTAAGGAAAAATTATCTTAAGTTAAAATACAATATCCAGCAAAAGTATGAATCAAATGTGAGGGGAAAGTAAATGAAATTTTGGATATGCAATAAATTTTAAAAGCTGTCCTTTCCTAGGAAGTGATGGGAGGATGTGCCTCAGAAAAAGATGGGGGGAAAAAGATGAGGACACAGAATCTGTCAAATAGTAGAACCAACAAACGACAGAGCTGCAAAAGGAGGTTCTAGGATGACAGGAATTCAGCAGGTGAAGGGAATAACCAATTCAGATGGGGAATGCAGTAGGGAAAGACCTGGCAGGGAAGTCTAAAAATTCATAAAATTGATAGGCTATCTGAAACGTCTCATACTTGGAAATTAATATTGATATCCCTTAGATGGAGCCCTAAAAAACTGATGGTGGGTACACTGAAAACTAATGCAAGTGGGGGAAAAAGGAAATTATTATGTACAAAGAAAAACGTTTTATGAAAAGTAAACAGTCCTAGACTATCAATTCTCTTGTAGTAAACAATATTTTCAGTCATAAAAAAGTAAAAACTGACTTGCCCCCAAATTATTATATTATATCAGAAGGATAGTTGGGCAGAAAAATAAAGCGTGGGGGGAAAAGGTAAGATACCAATTCAAAGAGTCTTACCTTGATGGGAAATCAGCAGCTAATATGGAGGAAAATACTAATAGAAACAGCTGAAAGAAATAAAAATGTTTGACTCTGGAAAAGTGACTGGGGATTTGGAAGGGGCAGGCAAAGGACAACAGTTTTTCATTATTACACTATTTGATTTTTCACATGCATTAATTATTTTGAAAAACATGTGAGAGGGCATGAAACAGTCAAATTCTGTATTTTCAAGGAATATTTGTGCCATTTGCTCTTTGCTTGAAAATCAAAATTTTTAACTTAGTGAAAATGGAGGATGAACACATTTTACAAAACAGTATAATTTGTGACTCTATTCAATTATGCCACTCATTCTGCATTGATCAACATCTATCAAAAATATCTTTGCATGATAGAGGATGTAATAACAATTCAGATTTAAGGAAGTGTCATTTTAGAAATTATTTTTACCTACCCATATTTATTAAACAAACAAAAGAGAGTTTTAACTTTCCCTGAGATATTTTCACTTCTGATTTATCCAAACATATATGCAAGTACTCATATTTGCATAGCGACAGATACTCACTGCTCTGAGCTAAATTTCTTGAACTACAAAAAGGTAGAAAAAAGCCTTAAGTTAGGAAAGTGAAAAACATCAAACTGTTAGGAAGAAATTTCTTGGCTCAGATTAGTTAGAAAGGGAAAAATTGTGAAGACCATGCAATTTACAGAGAAATTAGCATTTTATTATTTTATAAGACATGATGTCTTCTTTAAGTACCTAAATAGTGACTAAATATCATACCTATCAAAAAATTATTTGTTTAAACTGTGCAATTTTTTTTTGTCATACAACTTTTTTGACCGTTGTTGTTTTTTTCCCGAAGAAAAATCTCATGTATTTCAGTGAACTAATTTGTGAGCCAAGCACTCCATCCCTCTCTCAATTGTTCAGACAAATCCCCAATAGCCTCCCTGAGTTAAATTAGCAGAAGGTAATATTTCATGGCTCATTAGTGCATGGAATCAAGTGAAGGATCCCAGCCTAGCAGTGTAAAGGGAGAAGCAATGGGGTGTGTCCGATTTTGTTAACTCCACAATGTGCCTATAGACTTCAACCAAAAGAGATGAATTGAAGATTAAACATAACCATGAAGGAATTGCCTGACAAGGAAGGAAGGAAGGAAGGAAGGAAGGAAGGAAGGAAGGAAGGAAGGAAGGAAGGAAGGAAGGAAGGGAGGGAGGGAGGGAAGGAGGGAGGATGAAGAACTAAGGAAGGAAGGGAGAGGGGAGAGAGGAAAAGAGGGAGGGAGAGAGAGAAAAAAAAGATTTTTTTAATAGAAAAAGCTAGAGCAACTTACTCTTTTCTCACTTTTTTAGTAGGTTAACAATATCTATCTTTATTTTTAGGCCAAATTTCTGCTGCAACTCTACAGTACTTCATGTTTACAAGCCCTCATTTGCTTCCCTGAGCCACAATAACATTTTCATAGTTGAATCCTTATGTTCAGATGATTTCATATTTGAGTCCTTACATTTAGGCAACCTCTTTAACTGCATTAAAGGCTTTTCTAACCAAGAGGAGCATGCGCATACCTTCAGGAAAAGCACAAGACAATCCTTTTGGGGATATTTTAAAGAAAAATATCAGAATTTCCATTTCTATTTTTTTCTAAAAATAAAAAATAATATGTCTACATTTAATATATGGATTATCACTGCATCCTTGTTCAGTAAGTAGGGTCATAGGCCCCACATCTCATACAGTGAGCAAAATGTCCTCAAGGAAGCATGGTCGATGCAGGCACAGAGGACTAAGTGGTGCCCTCATGCATTCATTCTCTGATTTCAGTAGGCTACACCCTAGAATGGCTTACAAGACACCAGTTAGGAGGATTTGCAGATTATATTGTTGAATTTTGTCTAAAATAACCTTCACAAGAAGGACAAATTAAAATATTCCCACAAAGGCACTACATGTTAAAGATAATACTAGTGATGCAAAGATGTAAGTGAACAAGAAAAGGTTGTCATGGAAAGTTCTACTCCTGGTATTAGTTCTTCATTAGCCATATAATAAGGTTAAAAACAAAGATGATCTAAATAGATCAGATAAAGATTTGGTCAAAAAATTTGAAATTAGCAACACAACCATTTCAATTACTTTACATCCACAATCATTCACTTATAAATGCTTTTGTGCATTTATTTTTTTCTCATGATATTTAGTCATTGATAACATACAGCTCTTACAATTAACTTGACATTTTAAAACACTTTCATTCCCCTTTGCTTATTCTTTTAAATTTTTACTTTGTTTTTCAATGTTTGGAAGATAATAGCATTATTCATTATAGCTATTTTTTATTTATTATAAAGCAGGTTAGTGGATTAACAGCATGAATGTGGAACCAGATTGCTAAGCTCTGCTGCTTACTACTGTTTTAACATGGACAATTTATTTAATTTCTCTTTGCCTCAACTTCTTTATATGTGAAATGGTACTAATAATAGTACCTATTTCACAGGACTGTTATGAAGAAAAATTAGTTAAAATTTGTGAAACTTTAACAACAGTGCCTTCAACATAGTAAATTCTACATAAGTATCATTAAGTTAAATTAAATTAAAATATTAATATTTTAAGAAATTTATGCATTGGGACATATGCTCAATTACTTTTACAGATATATGTATTCAGCCAACAAAGTTTGAAGCCCGCTGTTCTAGAGAATCTTTGTGTCACATTTATGTTACTTGAGAACTTGAAGTTGGTCATAGTTTATTGTTAGGAAATTCCTATTCCATTCATTTAATTTAAGCCATGAAGATAATATATTTATAATTTCACATAGAGATCTACTCCTTCCTTTTCAAAATAATAAAGAAGAGCAGAAATAAGATGATCAAAACAAACAAGTTAGATGCCATTTACATATGGTTAATAAAATACTGTGCCTAGGATTCCCAAAATAATCACTTTATCAAGTGTAGCTTATGTAAATATTTATATTGGTTCACATTCTTAGAGCATCAGAGACTAATCATGGGGGACACGCAAGAGCTTTCAACTTTCCCAGATAATAAAAAATCTGACACTTCATACAGCTAACAGTTATTGATGGCCAAAGATAGGCTGTTTGTGACTCCTGCATCAGGAGTCCAGTGGTGCCATGTATGCAAGTTATTGCAAAGCAGTGAGACAAATGTTCATAATGAAGCATAAAATGGCATTTTGAGCATGACTAGATGAAACCAGGAGGCTGAAAGAGGGCTTTTTTGGGGATCTAGGTACCGGATGATTTACTGGTATCACTACAGTGTGTTGGGTCAAGCCATGCATATTAGCACACAGCAAGAGGTTAACACGATTGGAAGAATAAATATTGTTAAAACGTCCATTCTAACAATCTACAGGGACTTCCCTGGTGGCGCAGTGGTTAAGAATCTGCCTTCCAATGCAGGGGACATGGTTTGACCCCTGGTCTGAGAAGATCCAACATGCTGCAGAGCAACTAAGCCTAAGAGCCACTACTATTGAGCTTGCATGCTGCAACTAGTGAAGCTTGAGTGCCTAGAGCCTGTGCTCCACAACAAGAGAAGCCACTGTAATGGGAAGCCTGTGCATCGCAACAGAGAGTAGCCCACACTTGCCACAACTAGAAAAAGCCCGTGCACAGCAACATAGTGTTGGGGAAAACCCAACACAGCCAATAAAATTAATTACTTACTTAATTAATTAATTTTTAAAAATCTACAGATTCAAGTAATTCTCTAACAAAATTCCAATGACATTTTTCACAGGAATAGAAAAAAAGTCCTAAAATTTATATGAAACCACAAAAGACCCAGAATAACTAAAGCAATCTGGAGAAAGAAAAACAAAACTGAAGGCATCACACTTCCTATTTCAACTATATTTTAAAGCTATAGTAATCAAAACAGTATGGTATTGGCATAAAAATAAACACAAATCTCAATGGAATAGAATATGGGGCCCAGAAATAAACCCACATATATATGATCAATTAATTTATGACAAAGGAGCCAAGAATATACAATGGGCAAAGGATAGTCTCTTCAACAAATTGTGTTGGAAAGGAAAAAGTGGACAGCCACAAGCAAAATAATGAAAATGGACCATTATCTTACACCAGACACAAAAATTAGCTCAAAATGAATTAAAGACTTGAATATAAGACCTGAAATCACAAAACCTCTAGGAGAAAACACAAGGGGTAAGCTCCTTGACATAGGACTTGGCAATGATTTTTGGATTTGATACCAAAAGCAAAGTCAACAAAAGAAAAAAAATAAATATGATTACAACTTAAAAGCTTCTGAGTAGCAAAAGAAACTATCAACAAAATGAAAAAGCAACCTGCCAAATGAGAGAAAATATTGTAAATTATATATATCCGATTAGGGGGTACTATCCAAAATATAGACTCAAAGCAACAAAAAGCAATTATATAACTCAATAGCAAAAGATCAAACAATTTCATTCAAGAATGGGCAGAAAAACTGAATAGACATTTTTCCAAAGAAGACATATTAATAGCCAACAGGTATTTGAAAATGTATTAAACATCAATAATGATTGGGGAAACACAAATCAAAACCACAATGAGATATCACCTCACGCCTGTTAGAATGGCTATCACCCAAAAGACAAGAGTTAACAAACGTTGGCAAAGATGTGGAGAAATGGAAATTCTTGTGCATTGTTGGTAGGAATGTAAATTGGAACAGCCACACCATGTAAACAGTATGAAGGTTCCTCAAAGTATTAAAAATAGAACTAACATATAATCTAGCAATTCCACTTCTGGGTATATATTTGGAGGAAACAAAATCACTGTGTTAAAGTGATATCTGCATCCCCATGTTCATTGCAGCATTATATACAATAGCCAAGACATAGAAACAACTTAGGTGCCTATCGATGTACAAATGGATAAAGATGTGATACACATAAAGAAATATTAGTAAGTCATGAAATAGATTGAAATCCTGCCATTTGCAACAACATGGACAGATCTTGAGGACATTATGCTAAATTAAATGTCAGACAGAGAAAGCAAAAACTGTACGATCTCACTTATATGTGGGATCTAAAAAAAAAACAAAAAACAAAAAATTAACTCATAGAAACAGAGAACAGATTGGTGGTTGCCAGAAGAATGGGGTGGTATGTGGGAGAAATGGGTGAGGGTGATTTAAAGGCACAAACTTCTAGTTATAAAATAATTAAGTTCTGGGTATGTAATGTACAGCATGGTGACTACAGTTAACAATATTGTATTGTATATTTGGAAGTTGCTGAGAGTACATATTGAAAGCTCTCATTTCAAGAAAAAAAATTGTAACTTCATGAGGTGATGAATGTTAACCAAACTTATTGTGGTAATCGTTATGTTGTACACCTTAAAAATAATAGTGTTATATATCGATTATGTGTCAATAAGACTGGGGGAAAAAAAAGAAAATGTGATATATACATACCATATGGAATATTATTCAGCCTTAAAAAGAAATGAAATCCTGCCATTTGCAACAATACAGATGAACCTGAAGGACATTATGCTAAGTGAAATAAGCCAGATGTAGAATAACAAATATTTTATGATCTCATTTATATGTGGAATCTAAAATAGTCAAACTCATAGAAGTAGACAGTAGAATAGTGGTTTCCAGAGGCTGGGGGGTGTGAAAATAGGGACATGTCTCAAAGGCACAAAGTTTTAGTTATGCAGATGAATAAGTTCTGGAGATCTAATGTACAGCAACGTGACTATAGTTAACAATATTGTATTGTGTACCTAAAATATACTAAGAGGATAGACCTTAAGTGTTATCACCAAAGGAAAAGGTAAGTATATGAAGTGAAAGATATACCAATTAGCTTGATTATGGTGGTCATTTAACTATATATATATATATATATATATATATATATATATATATATATCAAAACATCCACGGAAGACCTAAATAGACATTTCTCCAAAGAAGACATGCAGATGGCCAACAAACACATGAAAAAGATGCTCAACATCACTAATCATCAGAGAAATGCAAGTCAAACCACAATGAGGTATCACCTCACACCGATCAGAATGGCCATCATCACAAAATCTGGAAACAACAAATGTTGGAGAGGGTGTGGAGAAAAGGGAACTCTCCTGCACTGTTGGTGGGACTGTAAGTTGGTACAGCCACTATGGAAAACAATTTGGAGGTTCCTTAAAAAACTACAAATAGAACTACCATATGATCCAGTAATCCCACTCCTGGGCATATACCCAAAACATCCAGTTGTACCCCTTAAATATGTACAATTTTTATTTGTCAACTATACCTCAATAAATCTGAAGAGAAAAAAGCAATGCAGTAATTTGAGTTACTGTATAGAACAGGAAATTAAAATTTCAATTCAAATAGAATTCAACTCTATAAACACTTGCTGAATATTTTTATGTGCAATCCTATAAAGCACGAAGATAAATTAGACCTTGCCATAGAGAAACTTACTGAAAATGAAAATAGGGAGAAAGAAATATTAAGAAAGAGAAGGAGAGGGAGAAATTATACTCTAAGACAGGATACAGGGATTTGAAGTCAATAGCATGTAAGGTATTAGTTCTGCCTGAGAGAATATGGCTAGAGCATCAGGGGAGGTACAGGTAGAGTACAGACAGAATCTGGTCCCAACAGGGCTGAAAGTCAGGGAAAGAAATTCCATCCAACATACATAATCAGAAATTAATGAACAAAGAGAAGAGTATTAGGATCCAATCCAGAAGAAATCAAAGCACCTGAGGAGCAAAAGTGGGATTCCGTCAAGAGAGTCTCAAGTAAAAGAGTAAAAGATACAGGAACAGGAACAGAAAGGCAGGTGTGGGTATGATTTACAGGCTTCTGGCCATGGCAAGACTGTCACTCAAGGCCAGAGTTACCACAATTCAGTAACCAACTGCCTGGAACAGACAGGAAGAAATTGTGAAGAAAAAGAAGAGCAAAAGTGTACACAGCTGAGAAAGTCTTTCAGTTGGAGGTGGCTTTTACTTGAAAGGCACCTCTATTCTAGAGATCTAGAATTCCATCTTTCCCCTTTTCCTCCCTCCAAGTATTGTTGCCCCAGTATTGTTGACAAACCAGACTATTTTCCATTGTCCCATTGCCCAAACGCAGAATGTTCTTTCAAGTCTCCAAATCTTTTCTTAGGCTGTTTTCTGTACCTGAAAACACTTCTTCCTCCTTCAAAACCAACTACCCAAATATGACAGTTGAATTTAATCAAAGTCTTTTTATCACACTGGCTTTTCCTTTGGTAAAACTCAAATTAGTGTCCCCACTGAGGTAGGTATAGCAAAGTAAACAGAAGCTAAAGAAAAAACTGTCCACTAAAGATCAATATGCCAAGAAAGGACTCCTGAGATCTCAATGAAATGGCTCCCAAAGTTGCTGCTAAGTTGGGCCCTCTCATAAGGAAAGTGAATTTTCCTTAGTAGGAGATTGAGGAAGCAGGAGTATCCCCAATTCCATATAGTTCCAAAAGCCTGAAGAATTTTCTGCACCTCAGGATCCACAGCAAGGACCCGGCATTTAACACGCACTGGCCATTTCCCCAGACCACCAATTTATCATTTCCCTTTTCAGATGGGGCATCCTAGTGTTACTCACTTCCCAGGTAAACTCTGTGCAAACACATTAATCACTTCACATATTTTCAGGGTTGATAGCACTGGCTGAATTTGAGTTTCATACCTCAAAAAACTGATCTTTAGATTTTTCCACAGTTATATGAGAAACTGCTTTTTTTAAGGCTAGAAAGATGAAAGCATAATTAGTTTGTTGAAACTGTCCAATATCAGTGATTTCCTTAAGAATTTGTGGAAAGAGTTTAAGACTCTGAAGTAACAATATTGATAGATTCCTTCACTCTGAGAAGCTGCCCAGGAAAGAACTATAAATGATACTGAATCACGGGGAATATTCACTGGGAAGCTTGCTGGGGAACTGGTAGTGGAGCCATGTTGCTCATTGGGGCTGTATGGGTAAGAATGGGTACATTTTGGGGGTTTGTCAAATAGGAAAAGACAGGGGTCTGAATATAAAGATTGTGAAACTAGGACCACAAGCAGAATAATAATGCAGTTTCTTTTAAAAAATAAAAATTTTAAAACCTCCTATTCAAGAATATTTTGTTGCTAACTCTTTAACAAAATCTGATAAAATGTTAATATAATACTAAATTAAAATAAATTTTTGTTTTAACACTATGAAATACTCAAGGAAATATTAAGTAACTAGGGAAATAAAAGATTAAAAAATGTTAATACATTCACTTGAAATAATAAACATGTAATGAATAAAAGTAAACTCTACTATATTTTAAATTTGGTTAATAATAAATTCTAAATGGTCAGAAAGCAATAAACATAAAACTACAAAATTCAAATTTAAAATAATAATAGCAATCATACCCTACGATTTTATCTTAAATTATGGCTTGTAAGTTATTTATTGACATGTTCTAATAACTGCCAATTTGCAGGTCTCAAAGTTCAGTTTGACCACTGTTAGACTGACAAAAACCCAGAACACTGACACCAAATGCCGAGGAGGATGTAGAGCAACAGGGACTCTTACTCATTGCTGGTGGAAATGCAAAATTGTATAGCCATTTTGGAAGACAGTTTGGTGATTTCTTCCAAAACTAAACATACTCTTAACATATGACCCAGCAATAGCATGCCTTGGCATTTACTCAAAGGAGTTGAAAACTTATGTCCATGCAAAAATCTGCACACAGATGTTTATAGCAGCCTTATTCATAATTGCCAAAACTTGGAAGTAATGAAGATATCCTTCAGTAGATGAATGGAAAAATAAACTGTGGTACATCCAGACAATGGAATATTATTCAGTGCTAAAAAGAAATGAGCCATCAAGCCATAAGACGACATGGAGATATGGACACGAAGTGGGGAAAGTGGGGAGGGTTGAGGGGGAATGAATTGGGAGACTGGGATACCAAATTGTACACTCCAAATATATGCAGTTTATTGTATGTTAACTGTATCTCAATAAACGTTTTTAAAAAAAAACAATAAAAATGCAAAAAGACTCAAAAAAAGAAAAAAAGAAAGAAGACATGGAGGAAACTTAAATACATATTATTAAGGTGAGAAAAGCCAATCTGCAAAGGCTACAGAGCATAAGACTCCAATACTATGACATTCTGGGAAAGACAAAACTATGGAGACACTAAAATCATCACAGGTTGCTAGGGGTGGGGAGGTGGGAGGGATGAGTAGGTGGAGCAAAGAGAATTGTAAGGGCAGTGAAGCTACTTTATATGATACTATAACAACATGTTATTATACATTATACTTTTGTCAAAACCCACACAACAACAACAAAAACATACAACACAAAGAGTGAATCCTAGTGTAAACTATGGATGTTGGGTTATTGTGACAAGTCAATGTAGGTTTATCAATGGTAACAAATATGCCACTGTGATGCAGGATGTTGATAGTGGGGGAGGCTGTGTGTGTGAGACCAGAGGGTAATGGGAATTCTCTGTACTTTCTGCTCAATTTTGCTATGAACCTAAAACTGCTCTAAGAAAAATAAAGTCTATTTTAAAATTCCAGCTGTATAACAGGTTTGTAATATGGTTATAAATTGATATATGTTTAATTGCACATCTTATTGGGTTTAAGATACGGATGTTACAGAAAAAAACAAAGTTATGCACCTTACTTTGTCTCAAAGTCCACCAGATCCCAAATCCTCAGTGTTTATTATTTTAGAAGAAATGACAGGAGATGGAAAAAAGATATTCCATGCAAAGAGAAATCAAAAGAAAGCTGGAGTAGCGATACTCATATCAGATAAAATAGACTTTAAAATAAAAAATGTTACAAGAGACAAGAAAGGACATTACATAAAGATCAAGGGATCAATCCAAGAAGAAGAGATAACAATTATAAATATATATGCAACCTACATAGGAGCACCTCAATACATAAGGCAAATCAACTATGAAAGAGGAAATTGACAGTAACACAATAATAGTGGGGGACTTTAATATCCCACTTACACCAATGGACAGATCATCCAGGCAGAAAATTAATAAGAAAACACAAGCTTTAAATGACACAATAAACCAGCTAGATTTAATAGATAGTTATAGGACATTACATTCAAAAACAGCAAATTACACGTTCCTCTCAAGTGCACATGGAACATTCTCCAGGATAGATCACATCTTGGGTCACAAATCAAGCCTTGGTAAATTTAAGAAAATTGAAATCATATCAAGCATCTTTTCTGATCACAACACTATAGAATTAGATATCAATTACAGGGAAAAAAACTGTAAAAAACACAAATACATGGAGGCTAAACATATGCTACTAAATAACCAAGAGGTCACTGAAGAAATCAAAGAGGAAATCAAAAAATACCTAGAGACAAATGACAACAAAAACACAATGATCCAAAATCTATGGCATGCAGCAAAGGCAGTTCTAAGAGGGAAGTTTATAGCAATACAATCCTACCTCAAGAAACAAGAAAAACTCCAAATAAAGAATCTAGAGAAAGAAGAGCAAACAAAACCCAAAGTGAGTAGATGGAGAGAAATCATAAAGATCAGAGCAGAAATAAATGAAATAGAAACAAAGAAAACAGGAGCAAAAATCAATAGAACTAAAAGCTGGTTCTTTGAGAAGATAAATAAAATTGATACACCTCTAGCAAGACTCATCAAGAAAAAGAGGGAGAGGACTCAAATCAATAAAATTAGAAATGAAACAGGAGAAGTTACAACCAACACCACAGAAATAAAAAGCACCATAAGAGACTACTACAAGCAACTATATGCCAATAAAATGGACAACCTGGATGAAATGGACAGATTCTTAGAAAGGTGTAACCTTCCAAAACTGAATCAAGAAGAAATAGAAAATATGAACAGACCAATCACAAGTAACGAAATTGAAATGGTGATTAAAAATCTTCCAACAAACAAAAGTCCAGGACCAGATGGCTTCACAGGTGAATTTTATCAAACATTTAGAGAAGAGCTAACACCCATCCTTCTCAAACTCTTCCAAAAAATTTCAGAGGAAGGAACACTCCCAAACTCATTCTACAAGGCCACCATCACCCTGATACCAAAACCAGACAAAGACACTACAAAAAAAGATAATTACAGACCAATATCATTGATGGATTTAGATGCAAAAATCCTCAACAAAATACTAGCAAACAGAATTCAGCAACTCATTAAAAGGATCATACACCATGATCAAGTGGAGTTTATCCTTGGAATGCAAGGATTCTTCAATATACACAAATCAATCAATGTGATACACCATATTAACAAATTGAAGGATTAAAACCACATGATCATCTCAATGGATGCAGAAAAAGCTTTTGACAAAATTCAACGCCCATTTATGATAAAAACTCTCCAGAAGGTGGGCAGAGAGGGAACCTACCTCAACAAAATAAAGGCTATATACGACAAACCCACAGCAAACATCATGCTCAACGGTGAAAAACTGAAAGTATTACCTCTAAGATCAGGAACAAGACAAGGATGTCCACTCTCACCACTACTATTCAACATAGTTTTGGAAGTCCTTGCTACAGCAATCAGAGAAGAAAAAGAAATAAAAGGAATCCAAATTGGAAAAGAAGAAGTAAAACTGCCACTGTTTGCAGTTGACATACTATACATAGAAAATCCTAAAGATGCCACCAGAAAACTACTTGAGCTAATCAATAAATTCAGTAAAGTTGCAGGATACAAAATTAACACACAGAAATCTCTTGCATTTCTATGCACTAACAATGAAAGATCAGAAAGAGAAATTAAAGAAACAATCCCATTCACCATTGCAACAAGAAGAATAAAATACCTAGGAATAAACCTAACTAAGGAGGTAAAAGACCTGTACTCAGAAAACTATAAGACACTAATGAAAGAAATCAAAGATGACACAAACAAATGGAGGGATATACCATGTTCTTGAATTGGAAGAATCAACATTGTGAAAATGACTATACTACCCAAAGCAACTTACAGATTCAATGCAATCCCTATCAAATTACCAATAGCATTTTTTACAGAACTAGAACAAAATATCCTAAAATTTCTGTGGAGACACAAAAGACCCCGAATAGCCAAAGCAATCTTGAGGGAAAAAATTGGAGCTGGAGGAATCAGACTCCCTGAATTCAGACTATACTACAAAGCTACAGTAATCAAGACAATATGATACTGGCACAAAAACAGAAATATAGATCAATGGAAGAGGACAGACAGCCCAGAGATAAACTATGGTCAACTAATCTATGATAAAAGAGGCAAGGATATACAATGGAGAAAAGGCAGCCTCTTCAACAAGTGGTGCTGGGAAAACTGGACAGCTACATGTAAAGAATGAAATTAGAACACTCCCTAACACCATACATAAAAATAAACTCAAAATGGATTAAAGACCTAAATGTAAGGCCAGACACTACAAAACTCCTTAGAGGTAAACATAGGAAGAACACTCTTTGACATAAATCACAGCAAGATCTTTTTTGATCCACCCCCTAGAGTAATGGAAATAAAAACAAAAATAAATAAATGGGACCTAATGAAACTTCAAAGCTTCTGCACAGCAAAGGAAACTATAAGCAAGACGAAAAGACAACCTTCAGAATGGGAAAAAATATTAGCAAATGAATCAACAGACAAAGGATTAATCTCTGAAATATATAAACAGTTCATGCAACTCAATATCAAAAAAACAAACAACCCAATCAAAAAATGGGCAGAAGACCTAAATAGGCATTTCCCCAAAGAAGCCATATGGATGGCCAAGAGGCACATGAAAAGCTGCTCAACATCACTAATTATTAGAGAAATGCAAATCACTTCACACCAGTTAGAATGGGCCTCATCAGAAAATCTACAAACAGTAAATGCTGGAGAGGGTGTGGAGAAAAGGGAAAGCTCTTGCACTTTTGGTGGGAATGTAAATTGATACAGCCACTATGGAGAACAGTATGGAGGTTCCCTGCAAAACTAAAAACAGAGTTATCATATGACCCAGCAATCCTACTCCTGGGCATATACCCAGAGAACACCATAATGCAAAAAGACACATGCACTCCAATGTTCATTGCAGCACTATTTACATTAGCCAGGACCTGGAAGCAACTGAAATGTCTATCAACAGATGAATGGATAGAAAAGATGTGGTACATATATACAATGGAATATTACTCAGCTGTAAAAAGGAACAAAATTGGGACATTTGTAGAGACATGGATGGACATAGAGACTGTCATACAGGGTGAAGTGAGTCAGAAAGAGAAAAACAAATATTGTATATTAACACATATATGCAGAATATAGAAAAATGGTACAAATCAACTGGTTTGCAAGACAGAAATAGACACAAATATAGAGAACAAACATATGGACACCATGTGGGGAATGCAGGGGAGAGGGGGGCAAATGAACTGGAAGATTGAGATTGCCATATATACATTACTAATAAGAAAAAAAAATATCAAATTGTACACTTTAAATATATGCAGTTTATTGTATGTCTATTGTATCTCAATAAAAGCTCTTAACAGAAAAAAACAATACAAGCATTTTACCTGACTCTAGAGGTAATAAGCATATGCTCAATGAGGGGGAATATTTTCTGACTCTGCCTGTGGAACTTCCTCAAAATACATGCTCCAAGAGTTATTTGTTTGTTTGGTTTTTGCTATGGATACTTAATTTAATGACACTCTTTTAGGAAAATAAATTATTTTAACACATAAATGGCCATTTTGAGTTAAGGCTTAGAACTAATTTAAAAAAAGAAATGCCATATCCCTTAGCATTCTAGAAAGTTAATATGGAGAATTAAAAGGCAGTTTTCTTAATCTAAAAAGTAACAGTTGAACAAGACCACATTTGTCATCCATGAAGTGTTTCTCCCATGGTCATTTATTCATTGGATTGTGAACCTCAGTTCTCCATGGATGACAACAAATCCACGTAAAGATTCTATACAGATAGATTCAGTGTTTCCAGTCCCAGCTTGGCTGACAAATGTGCAGTGTTGTCCATGTTCAGATGATCCCCTGGTGCTTATGGACTGATGTTAGGGACACTGAAGTTGTTTCAGAAAAGATAAGTGCAAATTTAATATTAGAAAATTTCCCTCCAATTTTTCTTCACTATTTATCAATATACAGTCATTATGGGTCATCTTCATGTGTGGGCTTCTCAAATGCAGAGAGACACAAAGCAGTTTGTTCATCCTTTGGGGAAGCAGCAAAGGACACCAAGCTTATTGTCAATTTCATATCTAACTACACCCTGGAAAACCGAGCTCATCTCAGATTAATTTTCTAAAATTTAAAATAATGATATAGTCTAAAAAGTAATCCAATCCAGTAACCCTTGGGGGAAAAAAAAAGGAAATGGTTAATCTCTGGAAATATACCCTTTTAGTGGGATTTACAGTGAACAATAAAAATACTCATATTTTTAAGACACTAAAATAGTCTAAGAAATCTTGGTTTATTCTAGTAAGTCATAGCTCCATAAAATTAAGCAAAATTTTAATTTTTAGAGAGTTAGGCAGAGAAAAGTGAACTGAAATACAACACAGTATATGATTCCTTTAAAAATGTATGTGAACTTAAAATTAAAAGCTTTATTCTTTCCATTAAAAAGCAGGATGAATAGCCAAGGA
Organism: Hippopotamus amphibius kiboko; assembly: GCF_030028045.1. Classification (NCBI taxonomy): domain Eukaryota; kingdom Metazoa; phylum Chordata; class Mammalia; order Artiodactyla; family Hippopotamidae; genus Hippopotamus; species Hippopotamus amphibius. Next base: position 67,137,046 of record NC_080191.1, read on the forward strand.
AAATAATAGTTGTGAGAAATCTGGCAATCCAAAATAGCTATTACATAATTATGTTTATTATATTTCGCTGGCTGATTTGTTGGAATGTGTCACTCTGAGAGGGAACATTTATAATCTCCTACTGCCATCTTATGTAATGTCTTGTCACTGCACAAAAGGAGCAACATACATTAATAAAAAAAACAAAAGCACTTTTTGGAAGTTTTATATCAACCTACATTTTCCACATAAAAATTACATATCTATTTTTCCATTTCCCATCTATTTACAACAGGATTTTTTTTTAAGTTTGGTCATTTAGCACATTATTTATAATTCCTTTCCTATTAATTTCTTAAACTTTCTATTCTGGCCATATTTATCATCTCATATATAGTTTACTGTGATGTAAAATGCTATGTAGCATTATATATTATTCAAATGCATGTGTAATGCAAAAGCTGGAAATTAAAATGTATAAATAAACCAGAAACAAAGCACAGTTCCACCCTTTAAAGCAACAGAAGTCAACAGACTTTCTTTAATAAGTTTATCCTGAAACCAGCCAAGTCATAAGGCACCAATTATATATAGAACTTTAATTTAATGTATAATTACAAACATACACCAGTATTTTAATCTAAAAATAACAATGCAAGTAGGCAAATTTGTATTGTTTTTCTATCCTGACAATTCTTTTTTATTACATCACTAGTCAATTACTATTCAGAAGACCATATAACCCAATGCAATTTAGAAAGTTGTCAGTAGGAGTCTTCCCACTCTTATTTGACTATCTAATGCCAATATCCCAACTATTAGAGAAATGCAATTAGAAATGTGTTTATTCACAGGTAACAATAAAAATGCCAATTAACCATAGCTTAAGCAATTGAAAGTTTGTCTACACAAGCAGGATATATTGCCTTTGACTCTATTTCTCAACAATATCATTACTTTCTAAAGTTCTTTCTAGGTTTCCATTTCACCATCCTTAGAACACTGACCTTTATCCTCATGCTTATCACCTCATGATCACAAAATTGTTGCTGTAGTTCCAAACAATAAATTAGCATCAAGATTGGAACAAAGTGAAAAAAGAGAGTGCTAGATACATCTATTCTCCATATTCTCATTATTAGTCTCATGGCCAGAAGTATGTCACCTGGCCATTTGTAGCTGCAAGGGAAGCTGGGGAAGAGTTTTTAGTTCAGCACATCACTGTGAACAAATTAGCAAGATACAAGGGAGAAATTTGAAGTGGGAAGAAACAAACAATATCTACCACAAGGAATGGGATTAACATTGATCTACAATTAAGACTTTGAGTCCAGATGGTGGGCTAAGTTGAAAGTGGAAGCTTCTTTCTCTCTCTCTCCAAACACATAATAATACTAGGTAAAATGTTGGAGAAAAAGATAAATACTTGAAGCAAGTAAGGGAAATCTTCAAGTGCCATAGACAAAGAGAACCAATAATAATGCTTATGAACACTTCACAGAGGTAACTGGAATGAATATACCCAGGAGGCAGAAGTGATGGGTGAGATGCCAGACCCAATGCACATGCAAGAAGAGGCCTGGCCAGGAGAACATCTCCCACCAACATGAAGACCGACATAGATATGGGCAACGTATCCCAGGCCCAGGCCAAATCAGAATCTTTTTATGAAATCAGAGCACCTAGCCTGTGTTGAATGCAGATGTAGAGACTGAGTTCTCACACAATTCAGCCTGAGTAAAAATCCCAAGTAGTGAACTAATGGGAATGGTCTAGAACAGGTAAACCTCCTAGTACACTGTAACTGGCAACTGTAAAACCTCTTCAAAGGAGCACTTCCATAACCCAGAGCACACAGAAGATTATTGCTGCAAAAGATGAAGTTGCTGGCAAATAAGGAAAATAAACAAAGAAATGCCATGAGTGGCACAACAAATGGGAGAAATCATGCCCAGGGAGCCACTGATAATAGAGCAATCTCAAAGGGTCTTTTCCAAAGCTGGTCTTTGTCAGAATCTTTCAACTTTAATAAATAAGAATCAAAAATATAATCCATACTAGCTCCTGGGGAGTTATAAAAGGGGAACAAGAAAAAATATTAAAGAAATAGAAAACTTGACTTGCCCCTTTCCTCTCATGGCCCTAAAATGAGCTTACATGTCCTTCAGAGAAAACAAATGAAAGGGCTAAAGGACACAGAGTCATTTACAAGAACAAATCAATATAAAACCAACTGAATTTTAGAGAGCTAAGGGATATAGAGCAGAGGTCATATAATAGAAAATTACAACAACAAACTCCCTGATGCTGCAGGTCTCCAAACCATCCTCACAAAGCTAAGGAGAGCATCCTCAACAGGGTGAATTTTCAACTGAATTCTGAGAGATCTGTAGAGCTGGGGAAGAGACACAAATTATCAGAATATTGCTGACTCATCTTTCTCTTTTCACAGGTTTGTGTCCAGTCCTAATTTCATTATATCACAAATTTAAATCTTTTAGAGAAACTGGGAAGATCCAAAAGATGTACAAATTTGCCCAGTAGATGGGGAATATCAGTATTAGGAGCAAAGATTGAATGGATTTGCTTCATTTCACATAGAACATACACGAGTGTCCTGTTTAAATTCTTCTTTCAAACTATTTAAGGTGTTTTAAAAGGAAATTAAGTTACTGCTCAGTGAGGAAAGAAAAGATCAAAATTGGAACAGTAATGATACTCAAAAAGAAGAATCTATGACTTTTAAAGATAATAACCCCTGAAATCAGGTCAGGTGCTAACTTTCATTTCTAAATGTCTATTAAGAGTCAACCCTGATGGGATGATGGGTGATTTTCATTTTCTTCTCTGTATCTTGCTGGATTGTCTACATGAGTACTACCTTTTAAAATAAGATAAAATAAAAAAATAAAAAATTGAAATGCTAACTAACATAGTTTGGATCATCTATTGCTGGAAAAATGAAGGTAGAGAAGATGTGTAAGTCCCTCTAGGTCTTTTATTCGATAAGGAAAAAGTCCTTCCACAAATTAGGTTCTGTGTCATTAATTTTTGTTAGAGTATTAATTATCCTAATACAAAATCTAGAAATGTTAATATATTCAATCAGTGCTTCAACATCTAAGTGATAATTATTAAGATCTTAACTGTTCAATCACTTGACGGTTATGTAACCTCTTTAGCAAGAGTGATGGATGGCAGAGAAGGTGGGAGTCATGGGTTCCCCCTTCAAAATAAAAATTTTCAAAATAAAAAGTCTAAAAGAGAAAAGACCACATTATACTAATCATTTCAGGGGGAAAAAAAGAAAAGGAAAATAATAATTGTCCCACATACTCACCTTCCAGGTTTTTAAATGATTTCTTTTCTATAGAGAAATAAGTATGACAGTGAACATATAGGAATACATTCTGAACAATGACTATGTTTTTCATTATATAGTAGAACTATAAAAATTGATCAACAAAGTTCCGAAGGAACATAAATAAATAAAATAGCTCTTCCACAAATAGCAATAGACCACATAAAAACTGAACAAAGTTCAATCATAGTGATATAGAACACTTCTTGCTAAGACAATGACACACACAGGAACACATATATGTAACAGATCAGTTTTCAGCCTGGTTTCCTAGGATACAAGTGACTATACAAATCACTGTTAAATCAACTTTAAGTACCTAGTCAATTTAAACCAAATTAGGCCTAAAGCCACATAAGGCACCCTTAGTTTCCTAGAGCTAACAGGGTTATTTACTAAATAAACCAAGTCATTCCTCTAGTTCTATGTTTTGCAAGGTTGGCCTGAACTTCCTAAACTTAATTCAGAGTACTGAATTCAGAGGACGAGGCTGAGGAAATTGTACTTTGATGCCATCCTATTCATGGTGCTAAGGGACACAGATATTGGAACTCAGAGATGGGAAGCTAATAAATATTGGGCAACAAAGAAGAAAACACATCCAGGAAATTGGTGCCTCTCTACCTGGCTGCAAATTTGAATCTCCTCAGGAGCCTTTTTTAAAGTACCAGATCAATTAAAGCAGAATCTTTAAAACTTGAGCCCATGCTTTTAAAAAAATCACCAGATTATTCTAATACAGAGAAAGGATTAAAAAGCATAGCAATAGATGATATCAAGCAAACAATATATTCAGGTTGAATGCATCCAAAACAGAATTGTGTTTCAAAACAAGAGTCAACTCCAAAGCGAATTAGAACATAAATGATATTTTTTGTAACTCCAGAATACAAAGATGACAATTTATAGTAGCGAAGGCACCAAGAAATTATCTGAGGGGCTGACTGCTGATATGTTGAAAGAAAATAAAGCAAAAACTCTCTCTGGTGCCCTTACTCCTCAAGGGCTGTGAGTACAAATAGCTAATAAAATCAAGCAGGGGTGCTATTACACTCCTGGTACATCTGTGCTAGTGAGAATCAGCAGTTTTTAAAAAAGTGCTTCCAGAATTAATACATCTGTTGTTCTTTGGGTGTTGTTACCAACCTCAAAGTAAAAAGCCTTGGAATCAACTATATAAGCAATTTTTAAGGCACTCATCCAAATTTGGGTCATGTGGAAACCCTAAATCTGTTTGCCAATAAGATTTATTTTTCAGCCTGAAAAATTAGGAAGACAACTTTAGTGACTTTGAATTTTCACAAAGAGTTTTCTCAACTTTCTGATGACCCTCTGAGTCACCAAACTTAGAGTGGATCAACAGTCCAAAATTAAAATTTAATCATTACAGGTGGAGATATAAAATATATATTTCACATAAACAACAAGGTATAAAGAATAACAAACATTTGTATGCCCATTACATAACTTAAGAAGTAAAACGTTAAAAACTCAGTTGAAGTCTTTAGAGTTCTTCCTCTCCCATTACCTCTCCCACTCTTACCAACCCTTTCTAAGTGAATGGAACTGTCCTAAAATTGGTGCTTATAATTTCCATGAATGTTTTTATAATTTAACCATATATGTATAAATCTCCAAACAATATATAGCATGATTTCTTTGATGTTAAAATTTTATAAAAATAGTATCATAATATACGTATCTTTTTTGCATAAAGATAGCTTTTTTATTAAATATTGTATTAAAAGGTTTATCCATGTTCATACGCATAGTAATTCATTTTAACTGCTGTATAGTAAATAGTACCACAGTTTGCCCACTGTCACGCTAACATATTGAAATATACAGTCTCACACGTGACTCCTGAATAACAGAAATTTTTCCAGAGAGTGATTCTCAAACTTTAATGTGCATATAAATCACTTGAGGATCTTGTTAAAATGCAGGTTCTGATTCAGCAGGTCTGAGATTGAGTCTGATTGTCTACATTACTAACAAGTTCTCAGGATATGCTCTAGGCTACACTGTTCAGGATGGTAGTCACTAGCCATATGTGGCTATTTAAATTTAATTAAACTCATATAAATAAAAGATGTAGTTCCTCACCCACACTAACCATATTTCAAGTGCTCAATAGTTATTGGACAGCACAGAGAACATTTCCATCATCTCATAAATTTGGACTATTGAACAGCACTGCTCTGGAGTCTTGTTACTCAAAGTGTTGTCCAAGGACCAGGAGGCAACTCTTTAGAAAAGCAGAATCTTAGGCTCCATCTGATGAACCTTAATCTGCATTTTAGCAACATCCCCAGGTGATTTGTTTCTCCCTTAAAGTTTCAGAAGCACTGCTTTAGGGCGTTTGATACCTAGAAATGGAATTGTGAGGCTGAAGGGCATGCACATCTACAACTTCGCTAGCTATTGCCAAGTTTCTCCCTGACACAGTTTAACCAGTTTATAATCCTCAAAGTAGTCTGGAAAAGACTCAATTGCTCCACTCCACATCCTTACTAACACCGGATATTGTCAGACACCATAATTTTTTATAAATATAATAGTACGAATGTATTTCTCTATTGTTTTAGTTTGTCATTCCTTGATTAATAGTGAGATGGAGCATGTTTTTATGTGTTTATTAGCCATTCAGATTTTTTCTTCCATCATAGCCTATTCATATTCTTTGCTCAGTTTTCCCATCAGGTTGTTTATCTTGTTCATATTAATTTGTAAGAATTCTTAGTCTAAATACTACTCATTTGTTTATATACATTGCATTTATCTTCTTCTAGTCTGTGGCTTCTCTTTTCACTTTGTTTATGGTGTCTTATGATGGACCTAAATTTTTAATTTCAATTTGATCGATGTCATCAATCTTCTCACATAATTCAGGTTATAGTGGTAGAACAGTCTTCAAGTACCACAGGACAACTAGTTTGAAGCACAGTGTTTCAATGTAAATTCGTTCCCCTCTCCATCTTAACTTAGCTAGGAGTAAGGATTCTACTGATCCTGTCTTCCACCAATGAAATCTTGTCTCTACAAGCAGGCTTGGGGCTTCTATGAGAAACTAGGTTGTCTGACAACTGAATAAAAATGAGGGAACCCCCTGAATCCTCTTCCATTCACAGCCACAAGTATTGGCCATACTTTGAAACAGAAATTCTAGATCTACTAGAGCATTTTCTATAAGGAAAATGAGAGGGACTTCACTTATAGCTAATTTGATCCGCAAATGTTGTTTTATTTTGTCTTTTTTTCCATTGATATATCAAAATGAGAAAATATGATAAGGCAAAAGGAGTTTGTTGTCCTTTATCCATTAAATAATGCAATCCATAAGGAAAAATCAATAAGTATAAATAGTAAACAAGCAGAAGTTACACAATTCAAACTATAATTTTTTTAATTCTGAAATATTTATATGGAAAAGTTACTATTATAAAGGGAGAGATATGTCCACTATAAAAGGATTCCTCCTATTATTTATGATGACCCACTGATCATATTTAAAAAGGAAAAATATCAGACGCTTGGAGCAATACTGGGACATCTTTCTATATTTCTAAATATCCTTTGCTTATTCCATAAAGTCAGCTCCAATAGCAACAGCGGTATTCATTTATTTCATCCTCCCATTCATTTACTAAAAACATTTATTAACTGTTTCCTGTTAACTCATAAGTTAGACTTATAGAGCTATGATGATGAATCAGAATGGAAGTATCACTATGTCCTCCAGAGTCTTTTTTTAATATTTACCAAGCACTCACTGGGCGGTAGGCATAGCGCTAAACTTTTTACATTCATTATCTTATTTTATCTTCTCAAAAACTCAGCAATAATTCATCAGGGACTATTCAAAGCACTAAGGAATCAGTAGTGGAAAAGTGGCACTGTTTTGACTTCCATCCCATGACATCTACTTCTTCATCTATTTACATTTTAGTGTTTACTTGCCTCTACATCTCATTTAGCACTAGAAGGATATGGCAGAGAGGAGGAGGTGCAAAGAGTCCTCCCTAACATGGCTCAGACATCAGATCAGCAGATCAGCAGACCTAGATTCTATCACCATTTCCACCTCTTCCTCCCATGTCTCCTCCCTACTATTCAAACAGATAGACTTGCCTACCTCTGAACCTCAAACCAGTTCTTCAAAATTCTGAGTGCTGATAAAGAGACAAGATAATAATAAAGATGTCAAGATCATGAGCAAAAATTATGAAGAACAGTGTGACACCACAAAGCTATGCATAACTTCTAACAGGAAAATTAAGAAGAATCTTTAGAATCTAAATGTGAAGACTCCTTTAATTCAAATTTTCATTGGGATATTGAAGAAAAAATTATGACTATTTTAAATGGATATTTATTCTACAGACATTTAATATTTTTAGGTGATTTTTTTTCCGAAAAAACCTGTCATTAACTAGATAGTTCATAGTATACATCATGGCTTCACATAATAGAAGAAATACAGTAATTCATTTACACATAAATATGTAAAACAAATACTATAAAACACAGAATACAAAAAGTAAACCTTATAAGTATCAAAATGAAAGTCTTTTTTGAACAATGAGCACCCTGTGCACCCAAATTCTTGTCTTAAAATTCCATTCCTCACTATAAAAACCAGAACTCAATGAAGGAAAGATTGACCAAAAGTATGGAGTAGGAAATGTACAAGATGAATAGGGACATTTTGTCATAACAGATAGCAAGGAAATGATGAAAGACTGAAAAGGGGGACTACTAACCAAAAGAGCTTGAAAACCCAAAGAGAGGCACATACCAATCAAATATAGAATAAGTTAAGCCTCAATAAAGATACTTATAGTGGACAAAAAGACATCAAATATATTTAAGTCATGACTTCATCATGATTTTAAAAACTACTTGGCCACTATTGGAGAAATATGTGTGGATGAAACTATAACATATCTAGCTTTTGCCCCAAAATAATATGGCAGAGGAAGTTGGTGAGGGTGGAAACAAACATTGGCATGAGCTGGTAACTGTTGAAACTGGGTGATGGTACGTGGATATACATTACGATATTCCACTACTTTTGTATATGTCTTAAATTTTCCAAAATAAAAAGTTAAAACAAAGGAATTCAGCTTTTTGCCTGAAAAGTACTTTCCAAAATTTCTGAAGAAAAATCTATAGTAAAGAATGTTTGAAAGCAGAAAAATAATAGCATGAATGATAAGAATCCTGGTTATGATGCTATTAGACATAAACCAGAGTTAAATATTTAAATAATCAGAGAGGCAATGGATTATTCAAAACATCAAGATAACAAATGCAGATTAAGCTATGCAGAGACACTGAGCAGAATTCAAAATAATCAAACTATATTTTAAAGTATTCTTTCTGAAAATTCAGAATTTGTGAATCACTTTGTTACCTAACGATTTAATGGCAGACTCAACCAAAACTAACATTCTAGTACAGTGAGTGCTAAACAAAATTACAAAGAAGATTAAGTCTATCTTCAGTTCTAGCCTCCAGTTCCACTGTTTTCTACTTACTCTTTAAAGATACCCAGGGTCTTTTTCCTCTTTCCCTAATAAAAACTTTCTTTGAAAGACGGATATGATAAGCACATTCATGCCAAATTGTATATGACTCAAATGACTTACCACTGGACTCCTGAGTGCCTACCTCAGTCTTACACTTAGGTAGCTAAGCAAGCGTATCTCCAACATGCAGATATGAGCAGGGGGTCAATTACCAATCAAGCATAAGAACCACAACAGTGATCATCAGTGAAAACATAAAACAAAAGATTCACCTGAAGAAAGAAATAGGGGAAAAAATAGAAAAAAAATTTACTATAAACTCACCTTTCTTACGCAGTATATATTGTAACAATTAAATGTTATTAAAATAATATAATGTGATAGAAGCAGTTTTAATAAGAATACATTACAACTCACTTTTTTAATAACTTTATATATTTATTTATTCATGGCTGTGTTGGGTCCTCACTGCTGCATGCAGGCTTTCTCTAGTTGTGAAGAGTAGGGGCTACTCTCAGTTGTGGTGCACAGGCTTCTCAGTGTGGTGGCTTCCCTTGTTGCGAGTACAGGCTCCACGACTCGTGGGCTTCAGTAGCTGTGGTGCAGGCTCAGTAGTTGAGGCTCACGGGCTCTAGAGCTCAGGCTCAGTAGTTGTGGCACATGGGCTTAGTTGCTCTGCAGCATGTGGGATCTTCCCAGACCAGGGATCGAACCCGGGTCCCCTGCATTGGCAGGTGGATTCTTAACCACTGCACCATCAGGAAAGTCCCACACTCACTTTTTATAAAGTAGATAACTTAATCTAAGAAAAGGACTTGATGCAATAACTTTGATTTTGAAGAATGACACTTCTTCAAGCCCCCAAGTGAAATCTAAATTAAAATACTTAATATTTTCCTATGCTAATCTTTCAGTAAGTCAATCAGTGAATGGCAAATACAATTTACTGATGAATACCCTATATCCTCCCTCACTATTTTCTTGATATTTTTCTGATTAAAGGGAATCAAATGTGATAACAATCTGCCATATGGGATGACATTTAGTTGATACCAAAGCTAAATCTATAGAACCCAAGTATAAAAATAAAAGTTTAAAAGTAAATCTTTCATTTTCAAAAATTCACAAGTGTTCATCATCAGTGCTTTATTTAAAAGGTAAAAAATATGCCTTACAACTTCTTAGTATGCCTTTCAAGATCTCTCCATCTGGCTTCTCTTGCATTTTGCTTTTAAGCCATATGACTGAATGCATGTTTAACGCACAGAACAGTGCCTAGCATATGGTAAAGGGTATTGATAGTAGCTGTTTTATTATTAATACATAGGTCTAATTATTAATACCATTAATATTAGCTATTATAATAATATTAGGTATTATCATTATAATTATCCCTACCATTTATATTAATGTTGACTATTCTAATTATTTACATTGATAGTTTCATCATTATTATTACCATGCATGCTACCATGTCCACTTTTGTTGAAAACCCAGAGGTACTATGCTTCAGGGACTGTAAAGCTCAAAGTATAATAACTAGTCTTTTCAACAAATGATACTAGAACAACTGGACATCTGCACACAAAAAAATTAATCTAGACACAGACCTTACATCCTTCACAAAAACAGACATATATGCAAAATGCAAAGCTATGAAACTCTTAAAAGATGACACAAGAGAAAACCTCAGTGGCCTTGGGTATGGAGATGGCTTTTTAGATACAACACCGAAGGCATGATCCATGAAAAACACAATCAATAATTTGGACTTCATTACAGTTAAACACTCTGCTTTGCTAAAGACGATGTCAAGGCAACCAGAGATGAGTCACAGGCTTGGAGAAAATATTTGCAGAAGATGCATCTGATCAGAACCCTTATCCAAAATATACAAAGAACTCTTAAAACTCAACAATAAGAAAATAAACAACTCAATTTAAAAAATGGCCCAAAGACCTTAACAGAGAACTCACCAGAAAAGTTACACAGATGGCAAGTAAGCACATGAAAAGATGCTCAATATCATAATTCATCAGGGAAATGCAAATTAAAATGACAATTAAATGCCACTACACACCTACTAGAATGGCCAAAATTCAAATGCTGACAAGAAAGTGGAGCAAAGGGAATTCTCACTCCTTACTGACAGAAATGCAAAATTATACAGCCACTTTGGAAGCCAGTTGGTGGTTTCTTCCAAAACTGTGCATACTCTTACCATACAGTCCAGTAACGCACTACTTGGTATTTACCCAAGGAGTTGAAAACTTAAATTCACACTAAAACGTGCATGTAGATGTTTATAGTAACTTTTTTGTAACTGCCAAAATTTGAAAGCAACCAAGATGTCCTTCAGCAGGTGAGTGGAAAAATTAAACTGTGGTATATCAAGACAATGGAATATTATTCAGCACTAATATAAAATGAGCTACTGAGCCAAAAAAAAATGAAAGAAATCTAAATGGGTATTACTAAGTGAAAGAAGCCAATATGAATAAACTACATACTATATGATCCCAACTATATGACATTCTGGAAAAGGCAAAATATGGTGTCTCCATATTTTTTACTGTGGCTAAAAGATCAGTGGTTGGGGGTAGGGAAGGATGAATAGGCAAAACACAGAGGACTTTACCAGTTGCTTTATTTTTTAAATGAAACATATGTATATATGCATGTGTATATCTCAGAAAATATTATTAACTACTGGTACTGGAATTCCACTTAGGAAACTGTCTTCATTTTGGAAAATGCCTTGATAAACTTCCATGAGTATGGAAGGTGAGGCCTTTAGAGTGAGGTATAGAAGGACACTGCAATACAAGGAGAGAATATTATCTCAGACTATTTTAATAAAATTTTCACTGTTTTATCCTGATGAAAATATCTGTATAGCTACCAAGAAAGCCAAGGTAAAAATCATGTACATTCAAATGTTATAAAAGATGGTCTGAGTCTCACAGCATCAGTGTCCCATCCATAGTGGGCCCTCAATAAATGCTGGATCCATAAATAAATTGATTACTGACAATGTAATTTTCCTTGTTTTTTGGTTTTTGCTACTCTGGAAATAAAATTTATATATGTATTGCTTTACACTTTCTGTGTCATACTGTTCTGAAGATACGGATGATCACACTCTTTTACCATGATCAATCTGAATTGGAGAGAATATTTGGAGTACTGGGAATCTTCTGGTTTGAAACCTTTTGAAGTGTTAATGGGCTTTTGCTTCAGGAAAGAAAATAAGCACTTGTCAACTTAGATCAAGCATTTCAAGAGTAATGTTCATAGAATGCTTGGTGAGAAAAAAAAAAGGAAACACCGCAACAGAATATTTCTTACAAAAATTACCTCCCTACAATATGAAATAAACACAATAAATTAGGCTCTAAAATAAGTTAGAGGCATGCATAAGATGCATGAAATGCAACTCTAATGCTCAACAGTGTCTCTTTGCTTTTTAAAATGTCTGATGATTGAAAGTACTGGCCCCTTTGATTTTCAAATTTTGTGTTCAGGGAGAAGATCATGCTACAGAAGTATCAAAATATGAAGGCATAGAAAAGGTAGTTGAAGAATCTGAGATGTAAGTAGGGTAGATGACTTGGCCAATTGCACAGAGCTCCTCAGGAGCAGTCAGAGGAAAGAATGCAATAGAACCAAGAATTCCACTGTTTCTTTCTCAGACTCCAAAGAATCCTAATAGAACATAAGCAGGTCAGCTTTTAGACTTAACCTCAGGAATTATGTGATTTCAGAGATAAGAGTTTTACTTTGTTCAAAAAAGTCTCCTGCATAATATTGCCTAAAATTTCTTCAATAGGAAACAGAGCCTTTAATTAACAGAGAAGAAAAGATTAAAAGCCCAGAGTGAATTAGCGTGTGTTCTCACATGCAAATGAAAAGTGAAACCTCTTGATATAGATAAATGACTAGAAATCAGGAAGAAGCTGTATACTTAAAGGGTAAGAGTGAATTTTCTGAAGGAGGAAAGGTTGTTAAAAAGTAACAATGCAGAGACTTCTCAATTTTCCCCTGCACTAATATCTATACAGAATACTGATTAGAAGCTAAAACTTGAGAGTGAGAATTCCCCTCAAATAATACCTAGATATATGACCAAGGCAAGTCACTTAAACTTTCTGAGCCTCAGCCTTCTCATCTTTAAAATGAAAACATTAATAGCTATCTTAAATGGGCATGGTAGGATGAAAAGAGTTAATATATTGAAAGAATCTGGCACAATGCCTGGCATATAATAAACAGTTAATACATGTTGGTTATGAATATCAATTCACATACATCTTGAGCACATTGACTTGTTAGGAGCAAATATATTTGTCATTCATCAGTGTTCAGCAAAGAATATGTCTCAGCAGTGTTATTTTAGACCTTTCAAATTAGGTCATAATCTATTGTGATTTCTATAAAAATACAGTCCCCAAAAGTAAAATTGCATTATACTTCTTGAAAATCTGTTTCAAGTAATTATGTGATGTAATGGGTGTGTTAATTAACTGGATTGTGTCGTCACTTCACTATAACTACATCATATACCTTTAAAAAACTCATATTGTACAACCTAAATAAATACAACTTTTGTCAGTCATACTTCAATAAAGTTGAAAAATACTTTTAAATGAAAAAATTTCAATCACTAAAAAAAAACTGTCTCATATTATTAAATCCAATTTTTCTTATCTTTGTTCTTCACCCAAATATAATTCTGTTTAAGTCTACAATGACAAAATAAAAAAATCAGCATACAAATGAATATGGTAACTATATACCTTGGTTTGAGAGGAAATTCAATGCAAGTCCCGATCAATAACTTTTGTACAGTTCTGTCTGCCAGTTAAATATACCCATATCTGATATGATATTGGCTTATAAAAACATTCTTGAATGGCAAAATCCCTATGAAGAAAAGACACAATTTAAATTTTTAAAACACTTTTTAGCTTAACAGTCATAGGGATATTTCTATGTATCTGGACCAGCAATATTATATCCTAGAAATTTGTTAGAAATGCAAATTTTCAGATCCCACCCAAAGCTAATGAATCAGAAACTCAGAGGGCAAAGATCAAAAATTACATTTTAACAAGCCCTGCAAGTGATTCTGATTGTATGCTGAAGTTTGAAAATCACTGGTCTAAACTCTAGTCAGTATGATTGCATGCTTTAAATAACCCTAGCTGAAGCTTCCTAACAGCTGAGGGCTGCACCTGCAGATGAGAGAGAACTGTGAATTCCTGGCCCATGCCTTGTGATTACAGGGGAAGCTCCCTACTCCACCACCAATTACCAAAGGCCCATAAAGTGAGGAAGGGAAGGATGTGGCAAAACTTCAGTTCTTAAAACATCAGATCATAATTAGACAGCTGAAGGTCTTGAATTTTGGTCCCTATAGGGAATCCCTAACCAGGATCAATCCAGCTACAATTAGTGTAAGGGACTCCTTTGCACCATGCCCTGCGGTGAAACTGAATAATGTTGACCAGTGAGGGCAGCAACACAGGGACCTTCAGGGATTTGACTTGGAAGAGCCTTTCAATATTTCAACTCCCTCTTAAGAGAAAAATCAAAATACCTCAAAGGCTTAATCCATATTGATGAACTTAGATTCTGGGCTTTCTAAACTATTGGATTGGAAACTGCAGGCCTCAAAGTTATTTCAAAGGATTATCAGTTTGTAAGCACACTAGGCACTGTATGTAGACAGTAAATAACACAGCAGTCAGCATTCGTTCATCCCTCATCCTGTGTATTCACTCACTCAAGCTTCCTAACAGCCCAATGTGATAGGTACTGTTAAACGCAGACTTAGAAAAGTAATTTACCCAAGGTCACGTACCTAGCAGGTGATGCCATTGAGAGCAGTCTGATTAAAGAAAAAATACTCTTAATACTACCATTTGGGCTCAGAGGCATATCTGGGAAACTGAGTCATTACATAAGACAGAAATTTTTACATGGGGGACTGAGGAACAGAAGACAGTACTTATTCTAAGAGGTAGAAGAACCAGACACAATGAGTTTGATCAAGTAATAAATCTTAGTTGCCGAATTTTTATACATTCTGCATAGTTGTCATTCAATCAGCCCCAGCCTAGCTGCCTCCATGCATGTCTGTGGCCTGATGAGAAAGAGGGATTCGGCAAAAACTGAGCAGTCTTTTCACTAAAATCTAGTAAAATTTAGTACTGCTTAAGGATACCTCTAATGGAGAGTAACACTAAAAGCAAATGGATGAGGGCATTTTTTTCTTGGCTTCCCTTCCCCCTCCCATCCCCTAAACTCCATCTATATATAAGGGCAGTATATTAAGTGGAGCCAGGCTGCTTGGGAACTAGAAACTGGAAAATCAAGAGCATAGATCTTTCTTGATGTCTCTCAGGAGCTGCCTAGCCACTAACCTCTTTGGGTTTTTGGGGGTGTTTTTTTTTCCTGCTCTGGCTAAGTACACTGATTTTGATATCTAATAAATCTGAGTTTGAACCTCAATTCTAACCCCAACTCTAACCCTTACTATCTACAAGACCATAGACAAAATGTTTAACCTCATGAAGCTTCCACTCTTTTATTTGTAAAATGGAACAATAATTTGTACCTACCTCAAAAGCAATGATATGTTACCCCGTAGGCAGAATAAGGATGTGCTCATTGTACTAGCAAACAAGGTTGTCAGGATGAAATGATAAAACATTTTAATAGGTATTAAAAACCATCAAAGTAGTCATCAAAGCAGTGATTTTAACAATGAATCGTATTTGTCTGAAATTCCATTTTGTGTGTGCTTTCATTAGAGGAGTAGGGACAAAGCACCATAATCTTTTCAGTGCTTATTGCAATCTTAAGTCTCAATATGGCTCTGTTCATAGCATGGATATGAGGATCAAAAGAGATAGACGGTGCTTGAAGCAACGTTTGGCCCTAAGTGAGTTCCCAGTAAATGTTAACTGTTATAATAACTTGCATACTAGCTTCCACTCATACCTTCTGCTGCCTCATAACTTTAGCTTGTGGAGCCAACTCTAACCCTTGCTCTACAAGACCTTTCAACTCAAGTACACCGTAACTGAACACAACATTCTATGTCTCAGTTCAAATTCTCAAGGGAAAAAAAAAAAAAAAAAAGAGTGGATTGGACCCAAGCAATTGATTGTAGGCTGAAGTGGAGGTTGGTAGAACAGAGTTGAGCTATATAACCTCCTAAGCCGCCTCCTTTTTTTCCTTTCAACAGGGCCTATAATTATAGTCTAAGTCAGCTTTTGCAGGTTTCTGCTATGGTTAAAAAGCAACCCTGAAATCTTGTTGTTTACAAGAATGAAGGCTTATCTCTGGCCCACATCACATCATAAACTAACTGCAGATTGGTTGTGATTCTGTCCCACACATCTTCTTTTCAGCATCCAAGGTGAAGGAACAGCCCCTACCCATGAAGCACACTTTTTGTGACAGAGGGAAAAGAACAGGGGAACCACTGATGGCAAGCAATATTTCTGCTTAGACAATATGTATCTATCATTCATGCTCACATTAGCCAAAGAAAAGCACTTGGCCAAGCCTGAGGCTGTAAAGTATAATTCTGCTACAGGAAAGGCCGTGAATAGTGGGGTAATATAATACAGCCTAGGACAGGGAATATGGGGGAGCAAGTCTTTTAAAACTTATCTACTAAAATCATGTGAAAAACAGTAACACTGAAGTACAAAACTTACTCAGTAACATACATTTTTGGGAACTACTGCTTAAAAATGTTACTTCAAGTTCTCTCAAGCCACTGGACAATCTGAAGAAGTTTCTAGTCATCATGATGGCATAGAAACTTTTGTTTTTCATACGTGAAGCAGTTAATACCAAAGTGTTTTGGAGACAACAAAGCTATAAACATATGCATTATAGTAAATTTTAATATAGTATATATGCCTTTCCATACTCAGTACACAAATGGTTCCTTAAGAGTGCCATTTTTAAGTTTTTAATAAATGGAAGAATTTAGTAAGCAATATTTCCTGCAGCATGAGCCTTATGCACTTGAACCTAATTAGTTTTGGGGTTTTTTTTTTTTTTTTTGCTTCATTAAAATGTGAATTTAGGGGATTATTATGGTTAAATTAGCTTTAAATACCATGGGGAACGTCAATACTTAGGTGTCATAAAAATTTAGTATTCATATGTCATATAATTCTAGAACAGTCCAAGGAGTCTGTAGATGATACTATACAATGAAACTATTCTTTTCCAAATTGATCATAACACAAAAGGCCAAAAATGCACAATGTAAGTATCCGCAGTTAGCAGCAAGAGGCATGATTGCATAGTTCATGCTTTATGAATAAATGTTCAGTTGTGACAACCACGGAAGTTAAAGAACAGTTCCATTGCTGTCCTCTCTCTAGAAATCAAAGTTTTCATTGCTCTCCCTACTCTGTTTGTCAGGAGACTTGACCAGTGTGCTGCTCCTTGCATCAAGGGGCTATTACAGCTCTAACTTCCAAGAGACCCACAGCAAATCCAGGGTAGGAGTCACCCAAGGTAGTGATTGAAGTTCACAGAAGTGAATCAGTATTTTCATCCTACTTAAGAAAAGTACTTATTTTGATAACAAAAGTAAAAGAAACTATCAATATCTTTCTGAGAAATCATATTGCTTTATTTTCTACATATCTTTCTTCTTCTTAACTTAAAGCCAATGAAGTAAGATACGAAAACATGAATTAAAGAACTGATTTTTTCATTGGTTCAAACAATTTATGCTAAAATTTTCTTATAAGGGTTATTTTTTTAAGTATTATGAATCTTCCTTAAAGGCAAGGCAATATTATCCATCAGGCACTATAACTACAGTGCTTAAGGCCTAAGTTTACTTAACAAAGAAGTTTTTTTAAACTTTCTTACCCAAAACTTTCTTTTCCTGGCCCCTTCAAAAACAGAGAGAGAGAGAGAGAATCAATTTTTTTTTTTTTTTTTTGGCACACAGGCTTAGTTGCTCCACGGCATGTGGGATCTTCCTGAAGCTGGTATCGAACCCGTGACCTCTGCATTGGCAGGCAGATTCTTAACCACTGCGCCACCTAGGAAGCCCAAGAGAGAATCAATTTTGAAAGCAAACAATATAATGATATAAAGCAAGACTGTAATAATTGGTAACCAGCAATTTTTTTAAGGTCAGAATCATCCGACCTTAAAAAATTAATAAATGTAATTTCTTGGCAAATCTTTCAAGAATAAAACATTGCAAAATGTATTCTAAGTCACCTGAGTCATCTACTAAATAGGTTGATAACTACATGCAAGTTAAAGGCCAGAGAACATCTCCCCAAAACTACAGCTTTTGCTTTTGGATAGTTCATCTAAAGCCCATCTCTCTCTTACCAGAAATAAAATAGTTGGGTCAGTCCTCTATTCCTAGTTTGTGACTGTGAAGCCATGCCTTTTGCATTAAGAGCAAGCCTAATCTTCAGTTCTCTGTAGTGTGGTGGGTAAGGGGTTGCACAGAAATGGCAGTAGAGAAGTAGGATTGCTAGATCAAATGGTAGTTCTGTTTTTAATTTTTTGAGGAACTTCCATAATGGCTGTACTAATTTACATTCCCACCAACAGTGCACTCTAAATTTAATATACGGTGTGTTTATAAGATAAACAAGTACTGGGGATGTATTATAATAAACATGATGACTACAGTTTTTAAAAGATATAGTTATGTTAAACATGACCTCTTTCCATTATCATTTAACAATCTATATTCAGCTTTATTAATTTTTCCTTATATCATCTGATTTGTATATGTTACTTTCCCCCTGAACTTCCCCCATTTGCCTCATATATCTAATTTCCTTTCTGTGATGGAAGAGGAAAACAAGGTAACATTTTTTTCTTAAAATCCTATCTTTTCTAACCATCAAATGTTATCTCTGGTTTCTCTAGCACAGTGCGTTAAATTCTTTTCGGTGCTTTGAATATCAAAGACATCATTTCCTTTTCATGAAATGACATCTTAAATAAACCATTTCCTTTCAAACTTGCAACATATGATTTCCTTTCTGGGAGTGACTGCCCATCATCTTTAAAGTAACCATAATATTCAAATATTATTTACTTTGGTAAATGCAATGTCTTTGAACCAAACTCTGTTTTTTGTTTTATACACCGGAAAGTGACTGATTCCTATGCTTTCATTAAACAAGAATAAATGTGCATTTTAATATACAGTAATGGATTTCTAAAGTCTATGTTTTATACCAAAAA
Organism: Hippopotamus amphibius kiboko; assembly: GCF_030028045.1. NCBI lineage: Eukaryota > Metazoa > Chordata > Mammalia > Artiodactyla > Hippopotamidae > Hippopotamus > Hippopotamus amphibius. Next base: position 67,156,177 of record NC_080191.1, read on the forward strand.
AAGTTAAATTCTCTTTGAAAACTGAGACCAGGAGTAATTAGTTTTTCCTTAAGAAAAATAAACATTTTTAACGCTAACTTAGACTTTGGGGGTCACTGTATATCAGGCTCTTGCATGGCTTCCCTTATCACACAAGATCAAAATGTTAGTTTTCCTGCAAAAGTTATAAATATTTTTATTATAAATTTATAAATGTTGAATACGTAATTGTATGAACATTGATCTTCCCATTGAAGACTCTCAGTAAGAGTTCCATGTACAAAGTACCACAGAAGGTAGAGCTGCAAAGAAGTTTCCTGACGTGTATCTCCAGATAAATGACACCTCATAAGTAAAATGTCCATCTCCTGAACCTTGTGATGTAAATGTTTGCCCTTCCATGTCTATTCTCCTAGAATAATCAGAATAATGTTATCCTCCATCTATAAGGAAAATGTAGCACATGACTTTGAAGATTTTTTTTCAGAAGTGATGACAGGTCTTTTCATTTGCCCATTCCTGAGCTGTCTAATATGGTAGCCATTATACAAATGTGGCTGTGGAACACTTGGAATCAAGCTAGTCTAAATCAAAATATGCTGTCAGTGTAAAATACACACCGATTTCAAAGAATCAGCATAAAAAAAGAATGCAAAGAATGCTGATTACATTAAATTGTAATGTTTTAGACATACTAGGTTAGATAATTATCAAAATTAACTTCACCTGGGTTTTTTTTAACCTTTTTTAATGTCGCTACTAGAAAATTTTAAATTATGTTTGCAGCTTGCATTGTATTTCTATTGAACAGCACTGGTCTAGTCTCTCACCCCTGGATCCTAAATGGTACACAATTACAGATATAAAACATGTGACCTAAGTTAGGGGTATCCTATGTTACAATGACAGAGAATAAAATGAACAGGCCAACGAAAGGATTAAATATGTGACGTAAAAATCTATAACTGGATGTTGACTAGACGTATTGTGGTAATTGCTTCCCAATATATACAAATATGGAATCAGTACATTGTACACCTGAAACTGACATATTGAAAGTTGACATATAATATAATATGTCAACTCTAACTTAATTTAAAACTCTATAACTAAATGAAATAATCATTTATACTTCCAAGGAATATCTGAGAAGTACCAACGGGTCTAACTCTAAGAGTAGCAGCTAGAAGTCAGTCCTGCCAACTCAGATTGTAGGCGGTCTGATCATTTGGGAGAATCCTGGTCCCTGCAGTGCCTGAAGGCTCACATGCTTATACATGTGAAGGATGATGGTGACAATAACTGTCATTTACTGAACACTTAATTTATGTCAGACATTTTATAAAGATTCCTGGTGTAATCTTTATAATAATCCTAAAGGTGTATTAGTTGGGGCAAATTAACTGCTGAAACAAACATCTTCCAAGTTTCAGTGACTTACCAAAATAAATGTTATTTCTTGCTTACATCTGATGGGAAGGCAAAGGAGTGGCAGCAGGCTCTGCTCCAGGCTTCTTCTGTCTTAAAATTGTTTCTTATAGGTCTCTGAAGTCCTCTCCAGTCAGCCAGTAGATGGAAAAAAATGAGAGAAGAGTGCACTTGAGGGATTTTTATAGACCAAGCAGGAAGTGGTACATTTTATTTCCAACCAGCATTCCATTGCCAGAATTCAGGCCTGGACACACCAATCTGCAAGAGAGACTGAAAATATTTATTGTGCCCAAGAATAAAAGGAAAATGTTAGCAGTCTCTGCAGCAGGTACATATCATTATCTCTATTTTACAGATGAGGAAACTGAGTATCAGACACATTCAAATAAATTCCCTAAGGTCACAGATCTAGAAAACAACATTCAACCACAGGTCTATAGGACCCTAAAGCCCATGCTCTTTCTAGGTAACATTACAGAACTCACAGGAACCATCACCATCTCAGTATACTTGCCTCAGTGAGAGGATTAAGCAAATGGTCAGGAGATGACAGGGGGTTGAACTGTCTATCCTCTCTTACCATTACAAGAGGACGTGGGTGAGAAAATCTGTCTAGACAGTCAAAATTTCACCTTGCATCACTAAAGAATACATCTATGTGGCTTAAGAATCTTTAACAAACAGAAAACATAGAACCGATGAGGTGGATTATTTCATTGACAAAATACCATAGCCAAATAAATAAATACCTATGATATCCCATAAATGATTATAGTCCAACAGGATGAGTATGAGAAGACCAAAGAATATTTGTATTTTGAAGGCTAGAATAACCTCCTATTTATCCAGAATCCAAAATCACCCAGAACATCTGAATAATCTGATTTATTTTGCAGTGCTATTGAACAATTCCTGCTTGTATTTGTGAACCTAAGCCATCCCAAGATTCTGAAGTTTCTTCTGAATTATCAAAGAGAGATTTTGTTACATTGTTTAATCTTATCATTATTGTAAAATAACTCATTTAAGGTTGATAATTCACGTAGGCTGCTTATAGTAAATCATCCACATTGTTAAAATATTCAGAAACATTCCATTCCTTCTTATTTCTGAACAAACAAAAATAGATTGTATTTAGGGGAAGGACAGAACATGAAGTTATTAACATGAAACCAAAGTATTTGCTTCATAGGCAGGTGACTAGTGAGGTGGCTATGAAGTATCGATAAAACAGTTAGGTACATATGGAAATCATTAAGCTAATTTGACTATAGATGAGATAGAAATCAAGACACATCAAAAGATTATCTAGGCAAAAAGTGCTGGAACTACTAATAAGAAACCTTGAGGTTCAAAGATTTGAAACTTGAATTTGATATGAAAGATCACATTGGGCTCTACATTACTGATGCAAATGATCAAATTTCTTTTAGTGGCCATTGAATTATGCAATTGCTTTGGGTTGGAAAGTCTAGAAGCAAACAGACAGGAAAGCTATCTAAAAGGAAGGTAACTATGATAATGAAAAAGGCAAGAGCCAATGATGCTAGTCATTTGCTATGTTTTTTCTCTATTTCTGTATTCATTGCATCTTAAGAGCACTTCCATATCATGTTAGTCAGTATTCCTGACTCTACTAAATCTTATGAACATGTTTCTGAAAGAATATAATTTGTTTTCTTTTTCATTTCTATTGCCATTCTCAGAAGGTTATTTATCTAATCTTCCTTGGGACAATCTTTTACTGTTCTCACAAATATGATATTTTCTAAGGTTAATGTGACTTTATCATGTTTCTACAAGTCTGGAAATAAAAGATTACATGTCTTCATTCTATCCTTATGAGGTCATGACTTGAGTTAAACCTTTTTCTCTATCTGGGTGAATGGCATTTTCAGATAAGCAGTTTTCCCCCATGCTCTGTTAGGTACCTTATAAGAGTTTTTATTCCATCAAAGCTTCCCTACTACCTTACTCACAGGTAATCCTCAAAGCTAAGGCTGTCTCAGCTCTAGAAGTGATGCAGGACTATACAAGACCATTGGAAGTTTTATGTTTACTTAAATTTTTACTACTACGTGTCAGGCAGTGTGCTGCACCCGTTCAACTATCTCCATAATCGTTCTGTGAATCCAGTCATCTGATCTGTCAACTGGAACCTCATCCTCTCTTTGAGAAAGACTCCTAAGAGAAATTCCATTGCCCCCAATCCCATGCACTTGCTTTCTCATGGTCAACTGTGGCTCTTACTTCTGCTAAAGTATTGATTTCACACATCTCACCTCTTATAGATGATTGCTTCTCTTTGTTCTACACAGAGCTTCTTTCCTTGATTTTCCCCAAACCGCATAGACACTGCAATGCCATGAGTTGTCACATTGCCAAACGGCCTTTAAAGTTCTCAGCTACTATGCCACCAAGGAATTTTTCTATCTTTCGCCACAGGATTCAGCCTGCTACCTATGTCATATGGCTTTTTTTCTAACTCCATCCTTCCTTGTTTTTCTTCCTGGCCTTCCTCCTCCACATCTATGTTTGCTTCTTTTGCATAACTGTTTAGTTCTCTCTTTATATTGCAGCCTCCTTCTACACCCCACTCTAAAGGCCTCACCTTCCACAGTCATGGAAGTTTATCAAGGCATTTTCTTAAATGAAGACAGTTCCCTAAGTGGAACTCTAGTAACAGTGGTTATTAATATTTTCTGAAATACATACATATATTTATACATGTATTTCATTTAAATATAAAGCAACTAAGCCTCAAGAGGACATAAATTTCACAGCTCAAATCCTGACAATACATATCACTTTACTCTAAATACCTTTGTCTTTTTAAAAATATTGTCAATACAATGCTGTTTTTCATATTAATTAATAAACTATATTTCTAGAGCAGTTTGAGGCAAAAGCAAAATCAAGCAGAATGTACAGAGTTCCCATAGACAGCCTGTCCTCATACATACACACAATCTCCCTATTGTCGACATCCTGCACCACAGTAGTAGATTCATTACAATCGATGAACCTACATTGACACAACGCAATCACTCAAAGTTCAAAGTGTACGTTAGCATTCACTTTTGGTTTTGTATATCCTATGCGTTTTGACAAATGAATATTGACATGTATCTACCATTGTACTATCATACAGGATAGTTTGCCCTAAAAATCCTCTGAGCTCTGCCTATTCATTCTTCCCTCCCTCCTAACTCCTGGCAACCACTGATCTTTTTACCATCTCCATAGTTTTGCCTTTTCCAGAATTGTCATATACTTGAGATCAAACAGTATGTAGCTTTTCAGATTGGTTTATTTCACTTAGCAATATGCATTTAATTTCTCTCCATGTATTTTCATAGTCTGGTAGCTCATTTCATTTTAGCACTGAATTGTGCTCCATTGTTTGGATGTACAATAGTTCATTTTTCCATTCACATACTGAAGGACATCTTGGTTGCTTCTACATCTTGGCAATTATGTATAAAGATGCTATAAACATCCATGTGCAGGTTTTTGTGTGGACCTAGTTCTTAATTCCTTTGGGTAAATACCAAGGGGCACGATTGTTGGATCATATGATAAAAGAACGTTTAGTTTCAGAAGAAGCTGCCAACCTGTCTTCCAAATTGGCTGTACCATTTTGCATTCCCATCTACGATGACTGAGAGTTCCTATTGTTCCACATCATCGTAAACACTTGGTATTGTTATCAGAGTTTTGAATTTTGTCCATTCTAATTGGTGTGTAGTAGTATCTCCTTGTTTAATTTTCAACTCCCTAAGGGCGTATAATGCTGAACATCTTTTCATATGCCTACTTGCCATCTGTACATCTTTGGCGAAGTGTCTGTGCAGACAATGCTGGCTTTTAAGATAAAACTTTTATAACATCCATTATTTTCTATTGTCATTGACCCTGCTTTTAAAAGTAAAAAGAAGCTACTCCAGTTCTCTCATTTTACAAATAAGAAAATTGAGTCAGTAAAAGTGAAAACTGAATACATGAAAGTAGTTACAAATTTAGAGAGAAGAAGCAGGCTAAGGACTGAGTCAGTCAGAAAAAAGAAGTCAGTGAAATATGCGGTACAGAAATGACCAGAGAGAAGGAGGTAGAACAAGAAGAACAGAGTGTTGTAGAAGTCAAGAAAGGCTAGAGATGAAGCAGATTATGTGTTCATTTGCTTTGAAAAAGAGCTTTTCCAATAGCAGTAGGCCTATATGTAGTGCAGATAATCATTGATCACTGGGAAGCAGCAAGGCACAGTGGAAAGATCATTAGATTGCCTCTGCCCCATAACCTGGGGGTTATATATAATCAAGTAAATATGCTTGTATAAAAATACCAAAAAACTGTAAAAATCAACTATAACTACAATGAACTATAACGGGATAAACATAAAGTTTAAAATATATCAAAAACAAAAAATGTGAGGGAGGGGAGTAAAAATGGTAGATCTTTCAGAATGTGTTTGAACTAAAATGACTACTATTTTAAAACAAGTAGACATAGTTATAAGTCAACACATATGAGCCCCATGGTAGTTACAACAAATCAAAAACCTACAACAGATACACAAAAACAAGAGAGAAAGGAACACACGCATATCACTATAGAAAATCATCAAACCACAAGAACCTAAAAGAAGAAAAGAACAGTGAAGAACTACAAAAATATGTAGAAAACAAGTAAAAAAGGGACAATAAGCACATACCCCTATCAGTAATCACTTTAAATGTCAATGGACTAAATGCTCCAATCAAAAGACACAGGGTGGCTGATTGGATAAATTTTTTAAAAAAGACCCATTTACACATTGCTTATAAGAAACTCACTTCAGAACTAAAGGCACACACAGACTGAAAATGAGATAACTGAAAATGATATTTCATGCAAATGGAAACAAAGAAGCCATAGCAATACTCATAGACAAAAATAAAGACTGAAACAAAGTCTATAACAAAAGATGAAGAAGGGCAATATATAATGATAAAGGGATTAATACAAGAAGAGAATATGACATTTGTTAACATATGCAACTAATATAGGAGTACCTAAATATATAAGGCAAATATTAGCAGACATAAAGGGAGAAATCGACAGCAACACAATTATAGTAGGGGACTTTAACACCACCTTTACATCAACAGACAGATCATCCAGACATAAAATCAATAAAGAAAAAGTCTTAAATGACATGTTAGACCAGCTGGACTTAATAGATATCTACAGGACATTTCATCCAAAAACAACAGAATACACAGTCTTTTCAAGTGCACATGGAATGTTCTCCAGGATAGATCACATGCTAGACCACAAAACAATTCTCAACAAATTTAAGTGGATAGAAATTATATCAAGCATTTTTTCTGATCACAAATGTATGAACCTAGAAATCAATTACAGGAAGAAAAATGGGAAAAATGCAAACAGGTAGAGACTAAACAACATGCTACTAAAAAACCACTTGGTCAATGAATAAATCAAAGAGAAAATCAGAAAATACTCCAATATAAATGAAAATAGAAACACAATTTTCCAAAATCTATCAGATGCAGCAAAAGAATTCTTAGAGGAAAGTTTATAGTGATACAGGCCTACCTCAGTAAGCAAGAAAACTCTCAAATAAACAACCTAACTTACTATCTAAAAGAATTAGAAAAAGAACAAACAAAGCCTAAAGTCAGCAGAACGAAGGAAATTAATGAAGATCAGAGACGAAATAGAGCCCAAAAAAACCCTGAAAATATCAATGAATCCAAGAGTTCGTTCTTTGAAAAGGTAAACAAAATTGATAAACTTTAAGCCAGCCTCATCAAGAAAATAAAGAGAACCCAAATAAAGAAAATAAGAAATGAAAGAGGGGAAATGATATATCACAGATATAAAAAAAAGTCATAAAAGAATATTATGAAATTATATGCCAAAAAACTGGACAACCTAGAAGAAAAGAGATAAATTTCTAGTAACATACAACCTTCCAAGACTGAATAAGGAAGAAATAGACAATCTGGACAGAGCAATCACTAGTAGTGAAACCGAACTTGTAATTAAAAAAAAAAACAGGACTTCCTAGGTGGTGCACTGGTTAGGAATCCGCCTGCCAATGCAGGGGACACAGGTTCAATCCCTGTCCCAGGAAGATCCCACATGCCGTGGAGCAACTAAGCCCGTGTACCACAACTATTGAGTCTGTGCTCTAGAGCCCATGAGCCACAACTATTGAGCCCATGTGCCACAACTACTAAAGGCAATGTGCCTAGAGCCCGTGCTCTGCAACAAGAGAAGCCACCACAGTGAGGAGCCTGTGCACCACAATGAAGAATAGCCCTGCTCACTGCAACTAGAGAAAACCCGTGTGCAGTAATGAAGACCCAACACAGCCAAAATAAATAAATAAATAAATAAATAAATTTATAAAAAACAACAAAAAACAAAAAACTCTCAGCAAACAAAATTCCATGACCAGACAGCTTCAGAAGGGAATTCTACCAAATATGCAAAGGAGAGCTAATATTTATCCTTTTCAATCTAGTCCAAAAAGTTGAAAAGGAGGTAGAATTCCCAAATTCATTCTACAAGGCCACATTACCATTAATTATCATTAATTAGTTACTATTACCCTGACACCAAAACCAAAGATACTACAAAAAAAATTATAGGCCAATATCTCTGATGAATATAGATGCAAAAATCCTCAACAAATATGAGCAAACTGAATTCAACAATATACAAAAAGGATCATACACCATCATCAGGTGGGATTTATTTCACGGATGCAAGGATGGTTTAATATCTGCAAATTGATCAATGTGATACACCACATTAACAACAGGAAGGATGAGCAGGACCAGAGGACAAAAGCAAGCTCAATGAGGAGGTTACTCAGACTTCCATGCCACTTACCAAGGTTGCACTAGAACACCATTATCAACTCACACCACTGATTATATGGGGGTTCTTGTGTAAAATGCTAAAGCAGGAGGAAAAAGCCTGTGGTTTTATGGATAGGTTTATGGGTAGGTTGGCTAGATAAACAGGTTCAAGTTGGAAATGCAAAGTAGCTGCATGACAATCATTTAACTGAATGACAATGAAAAGCAAAATTTTCTCAAAGGGCAAACTTTCAGCTGTGCACCTAACAATCCACTTTGTGTGGAGCTCTATAGTTTCCTTAAGGCTGAAAGCTATGCAAATCTTCTTTGAATTCTCCTGTACTATCTACTATTATCAGTCAAAATTCTTGGTTTTAAGATAACATAAAACTCTGTCAACCTACTTATGCATTAAAAAAGTGGGGGAAATTTTATGATAAGGATACAGGAATATTTTATAGAACTCCAGGGTGGGAATGAAACCAGGCTTAAGGAAAATTCTATAAACATAAATTGGAACTGCATTTGGATTCTTAATCTTATCTCTGTTCCTCTCTTAAAGTTATGATTTCCTCTCTCTCCTTTCGTTTTCTCTATACATTGACACACTGACTTTCTGCTTCTCTGCTAGAAATGGTATATGAAAAATGGCAAATCTATGTCTCTCAAGGATATATATATATATATATATATATCATGGTCCACCACCTGACAGAGATTTTTTAAAATTTGGTGGAAATATAGATTCCCATAAATAATAAAAACAGATAAAAAAACCTCTAACTGGCCCAGCTTGAATCAAATGCCTATTCTGGGTCTAATCAAATTGTGTAAAATACAAAGTCAAGAGTCATGTACAAGTACAAAGTCAAGATGGTTGCTAAAGGTTCAGCATTGACTCTAAAGGAGAACTAGGTCATTGTGAGCTGAACATATATATTCTAACATTCTCATTCATTTTCCCAGTTTTCCTGACTTCGGTTTAGCCTTCTCTTTTATTTACTATATAGTTCTTTCACCATGAAATATTCCATTCTTCTTTCAAAATTACTCTTTTATCTATTCCATTTTCATGCCTATTGCCTTTATCATTTTCCAAAATGATAGTTTAAAACAAATTACATTTATTGTAAAATTTGCATTTTTTAACCACTAAGTAAAGATTTAATTTTTTTTTCTCATGTTATAGACTATTGGTATTTCTGCTTTACTGATTTGTGTTATGGACTGAATTGTGTCCCCCCACCACCATCCAAATTCATAGGTTGAAGTGCTAACCCCCAATATGATTATATTTAGAGATAGGGTCTTTAAAGAGGAGATTAAGGTTAAATGAAGTCATTTGGGTAGAGCTCTAATCCAATAAAGTTCTTATTAGCAGTGTTCTTATAAGAAGTGTTCTTACAAGAAGGCAAAGAAACACCATGGATGCTTGCACACATAGGAAACGCCATGTGAGGACAGTCTCCAAGTGCAAACCAAGGAGAGAGGCCTCAGGAGACATCAAACCTGTTAACAACTTCATCTCGGATTTCCAGCCTCCAGAGAGAGCAAATTTCTGTTAAGCCACCCACTCCATGGTATTTTATTAAAGCAGCCCTGACTGACCAATGGTTTGCCTCTGTGTTCATTATTCATTTTTCTTTCCATTTTTCTGGTAAGAGCTCACTAAATATTAAGACTATCAGCTTTTTATACAAATATTTTTCCCAATTTATTTGTCCCCTTGCCTTTTTCTTTTGTTTCACATATTGAAATTGTTTGTGTAGTCAAATTTTTCAGACCTTTCCTTGTGGTTGTTGCACTTGAAATCATGCCTAGAAGTCCTTTTCATTCCTAAAATTATATTCATATTCAGTCATGTTCTCTTACTATTTTTTTGTCTCATCTGAATTTTATTTTTAATGCATGATGTAAGATACAGATCAATACATTTTTCACATAGCCAACCAATTATCCCTGTACCACTAATTCATTTTCCCATTTATTTGAAACCTACTTTTATCAGATCCTAAATATTTATATGCACTTAAAACTCCTATTGCTTCTTATTCATTCATTCAATAGTTCATTTTGGAGATTATATTTTTCCACATTTATCATTAAAAAGAATTTTCCACAAAATTCAAGAAACATTATTTTGGGTGATTCAATTATTTAAAAATTATGGTGGGAAAGTTTTTAAATTAAAATATTACCTTATAATTGTTTTTCGCTAACAATAAACATCAAAAAAATATATACAAAACTACATTACCCAGTAATGAGCCAAATGAAGGCAGGGAGGGAAGTACCATCTAATTTAGTTGAATTATCTTACTAATCAAAAGTAAAAGAAAAATGATAGAAAAACTACCTGAGTACTGTCAGTTGGCTTTTTCAGGTTCCTTTCAAGAGAACAGTTGTCTTTTTTTTTTTAATTAGTTATCAAAAAAAATTTTTTTCCCTCATTTTATACATCATTATTTACTGGTAAGAAGAAAACCTACTTAATGCAGGTCACTGGGTTAAGGATTGTGTTGTTGTCTCAAGCAAAGGGTATAGACAAGAACTAAGTAGTACAGGTCCTGCAATGTCCATGTTGAATGTGCTCTGATATCACTTGAGTTTCTCCTGTCCTTATTCAAGGCAGAACCGTTTCAGGAATTTTAGAGAAAATTCAAGAGACTTGAAAAGCATACCAAAGCTTTAGCTATTATTATTCTTCATTATTTTCTGCTTTCCATATGGCAAGCACTTTATAACCACATTGCAAACGTGTATTTGTATTATCATCACGGCTTTAGAGACGATGAAACAGAGTCCAAGAATCATAAATTTTCAAGATCAAACTGGCAAAGAGCAGTTCATTCCAAAACAAATTTCTGGCGAACTATGGTGCTGTGGGGTCCAAAAAGCTGTGCCCAAGTGGAATGGCAAAGTCAGACAAAAGTAAAGGCAAAGCTGTGACAACTGCAGACCAGCATCAGAGAAAGATAAAGGCGCCCGCCCGGCCTCTCAGGAAACTTCCGAGGTACGCAAGGCGCGCGGCCGGCCGAGGCAGACGGAGGATGTGGAAAGGGGAGCTCACTGAGAGGGAGGCCGCTGAGAAACCTTGCTAATATTTTTGAAGGCCGTAAAGTAAAGTAGTTAAAAACCAGAGCGACTCGCTCAGCCAACAACTTGTAAAGGAGAAACGGCAAAATCCTCCACAGAGCGTAACTCTCTCGCACAAGGAGCTCCTGGATCTCCGAATCCGTCCCGGCAGCCCTTAGCACCGCGCAGGAGCAAACCTAACGCGTTTGGGCCCCTTGGGCCGCCGTCGGCTCTGAGTTGCTGTGGAAACCCAGCGGCTACCGCTATGTCGCTGCAACAGGCCCCTCAGTCGCGGGTGTTCGTGGAACTGGTTCCCTGGGCTGACCGGGACCGGGAGAACTATCTGCTCTCGGGCGGAGAGACGCTGCCCGGCCCCGGCCACCCTTCCGCCTCAGCGCAGGCCCAGACTTCCACCCGCGAGGTGCACGTAAGCGGCACCGCCGAGGTGTCTGCGAGTCCCGACCGGGCGCAGGTGGCCGTGCGGGTGAGCAGCACCAAGGAGGCTGCGGCCGAGGCCAAGAAGAGCGTTTGCCGCCGCCTGGACTACATCACGCAGAGCCTCCAGCAGCAGGGCGTGCAGGTGAGAGCTCTGCGGGCGGGGAGCTTCTAGCTGGACCGCGAGAACCCGGCGCCGGAGGTTTGGGGATGGGGATGGTCTGGGACACTTTTGTGTCATGGGCGGTATGAGAGGGCGCGAGGACCTGGCAGAGTGAATCTCTGGCCCATCCCTCTTGAGGAAAGTGACTGTCAGCCTCAGTGACTTGTAAAATAAAAGGATTCAGATTGAATGGGGTTTTATTTGGCAATATCTGCTGCGATACTTTTGTTTTCAACCTCGAAATGTTGAATTGTTAAACTTGAAACGTTAGATGTAAGGGCTTGCGTAAGTAGTGTGCCCGACACGAATCGTTTTGTTGTTTTGTTTTGTTTTGTTTTTATCCTGCACCACGGGATTGGCAAGTGCAAAGCACGACCCGCCTCAGCTTTGCATGAAGTGGTTCTTTGGTATTTTTCGCAAACAGTAATTAGGGGGCGGGGCAGGGGCAGGGGGATTGCACCCATTTTCATTTTATAAAGACTCTCAAAATATTTCTCCAAATCTTTTACTTTTAGCTTAAAAAGAAAATTAAGCCAGTGTATTGAACATGCCACATATATGAAATATCTCTGCTTATCAGAGATGTCCATGAGACAAATCAGTAAATCTTACCTTAAGCCTACTTCTAAGAAAAGAGGAAAAATTCAACCAGCATTATGTAACCCGCACAACAGCCCTGTTAGGCAGATTTTAATATCCCCACTCTCCAGATTGAAGGAGGTTAAATACTGCTTTGGACTTCAGCCAAGGCTGTATTTGAACTCCTGTATTCCTGAAACCAAAATAGAGGTTTCTTCCAACTAGCCTAGGCTCCAGATAATTAGAATGAAAAAGAATTAGAAAGCCCAGAATGGGTCAACTATCTCAGTTCCCTCATTTTACAGAGTAGGACCCTAAAGGCCAGAGCTGTGATTTATGACCGCCCCCCTCCAAAAAAAAAAAAAAAACTGAGTTCATAAAAGTGCTTTTGTTAGAAATAACACACCCTGAAAAAGCAAGTCTTTCTCTTAAGGAGAAAATACATTTGTACTGCATTTATAAACATAGAGTTATTTAAAAAGACATTTCAAAAAGATGTGTCTAAATGATTTTACAGTTTACGTGAGTAAAGTGAATTTAATATATAGAAAAATATTTTCTCACAAAAACTGCCAGTGCTGAAGGCCTGTTTGAATAATTAATCCTTAAGTTATTTACTTAAAATGTATACTGAGCTCACATGGCTGTAACTTCTAATATGTAAAACAAGATAAATCACTACATCCAACTTACAGTAATTAAGACTTAGTGTTCAAGACAAGACATACGAAGGTCAGTAATCTCCCAATTATCTCTGCTGACGGAGGATAGTAGTCATGTAAATAATTTGTTCAGTAGATAATGCAAAAAATCATTGATATTACTTTTCAGGATGAATTATAACATCTTCACAAAGTCTTTATTCATCTTAAACTTTAAAATCTGGGTGTATACACATCACTCCCCTGCTTAAGGGGCTCTTCATATTCCAAACTCTTTTGCTTAATAGATGGAGCCTAAGTTTCTGTCACTTCCTGTCATCTCTCTCCCTTCATGGACTAACCGACTCCCATTTTGTTCCTTTAAAAACCAGTCCAAATTCACCTCCTTAGCCCTTTTTTCCTAATGTAACACTAGTCTCTGCTACCACGCTCCATTCCCCACCTTTAATAAAATGTATCACTCTATAATTTTTTTAATTTATTTTATTTTTTATTTATTGGCTGCATTGGGTCTTCGTTGCTGCGCACAGGCTTTCTGTAGTTGCAGAGAGCAGGGGCTACTCTTCATTGTGGTGCACGGGCTTCTTATTACAGTGGCTTCTCTTGTGGAGCACGGGCTCTAGGCACGTGGGCTTCAATAGTTATGTTGCGTGGGCTCAATAGTTGTGGCTTGCGGGCTCTAGAGCACAGGCTCAGTAGTTATGGCACACAGGCTTAGTTGCTCCGCTGCATGTGGGATCTTCCCACACCAGGGATCCGACCCATGTCCCCTGCGTTGGCAGGTGGATTCTTAACCACTGCGCCACCAGAGAAGTCCTCTATATTATAATTGTTGCTTTACTTGTCTCTCCTCCATATTCTGACTGTCTCCAGAGCAGAGACCATTTTGTCTCATTTGCTTTGTATTGATGGATTATGTTTCATACACATCACATAATGTGTACTTAGAAAATGGTTTTTAAATGAATAAAAGAAAAAGTGAGTGAAGCACTCAATGAGTAAACTATTAGTTCAGCTGTCGTATAGATCATATATAGTTTTATGGTCATATATAGTTTCATGTGTGAAGGCATAACCCTCATTTTTAGTATTGTTTTCATGGAAAAATGTTTTAAAGTTCTAAGCAGTATTTGCTCATTCAACCATAAAACATTTATTAAGCATTCCCTAACACTGTTCATTTTTTAAATAGCATTTAACATAATATGTAATTATTTTGTTTTCTGGTTTGTGTGTTACCCCCATAGGCTGTAAGCTTCAGTGTTTGCCTGTTCATAATTGTATTTTTTGATAGATGTGTCATGGATGCCTCAGACATATTGCTAGGCACCTGAAAGAGAGCATGAGGAAAACTTCGGCACTGTGCTGCAGGAGTCTTATTGTAGTCCTGCACTAGTGTGTAGTGTTGTGATGAAAGTATGTACATGATACACTACAGCAGTAAGAAAGGAAATAATGTTCATTTTACTTGAGGAATTCCAGAAAGATTTCATAGTGGAAGTGACACTTGTATCAAGTCTTAAACAATGGCTGGAGAGAAAGCATTTCAGTTCCACACTAGAATGCAGCAACTGTGTGTGTTCAGAGCACTGTATGCAGTTCAACATGGCTAGATCACAGGAGTGCCTGGAGAAAATGGAGGGGAATTAAGAGATCAGACTGAGGAAGAAAGCTGTAGGCAGAGCAAGGATGAAGGCGTTGTGTGCCATACTGAGGGGTTGGATATCATTGATAATAAAAAAACTGCTTACTATTGCTAGACTTTTTACAAATGTTATCTCATTTGACATTCACTCCTGCTATATGAGACTGGTGTCTCAATTGTTGTTTTACAGATGGGAACTCTCAGGATCAGAGTGATTATTGGCAGGTAGCTTGCCCAAGATCTCATAGGTAGGAATTGGTGGAGTAGACTTCAGTCAAGAATTTTGACCTCAAAGCCCACACTCTTTAACCACTATGGTATGTTGCTGCTTTATGGTCTTGGCAGCAGGTGATTGAGCTCCAGGTAGGGGACACGGCAGATGCTATTGATACCCCACATTTGCATCCATTGGCGCTTCACAGTTGTATGCATGCAGGCCCACCTTCCATCAGCCAACACTTGTGAATTCTTTGACAGCTTTCCCTGGCTGCAGGAGGCCGCTCTTACCGACACGTGGGCCTGCAAATAGTACCAGAAAATTAACAGCCCCTCCCCTTGCTCCAGCAGCCTTCAACTAACAGCTGAGGGTGGTGAGTGGAAAGAGACCCCGGATTCCTCACCCTTGGGCAGGAGAACTCTGAGGCATGTGTTCTACTCCAGCTCCCAGAGTTTCTCTGCAGGGGCAAGTTTCCAGTTGCCCCTGGTAGTGACTGCTTGACAACACACCCTTTAATGGCTTTCTTTCCTGCCCTGTTCTACTTCCTACTGTGCTATGGTGCTTTTTGGAATCATCTGAAAAATTAACTACTTGTACTCAAATCCATGTCTCAGAGTCTTTCTGGGTGCCCCCAAATAAAGATAGGGACTCACAGGAACAGATTGAACATATCATATGAGTTGACTTCAGTTTTTCATTATTAAAAATGATGAGGGACTTCCCTAGTGGTCCAGGGTTAAGAATCCGCCTTCCAATGCAGGGGACGCGGATTCGAGCCCTGGTCAGGGAACTAAGATCCCACATGCCACAGGGCAACTAAGCCCATGAGCTGTAGAGCCCACATGCCACAACTAGAGAGTCTGTGTGCCACAACTACTGTGTGCATGCACTCTAGAGCCCATGCACCACAACTAGAGAGAAGCCTTCATGCTGCAACGAAGAGCCTGTGTGCCACAATGAAAGATCCCACATGCCGCAATGAAGATCCTGCATGCCACAACTAAGGACCCAATGCAGCCAAATAAACAAATAGTAAATAAATAAAATGTTTTTAAAAATGGTGACAAAATGAATATCCTTGTTAGGTATTTATACATATTCTTCATTATGTTCTTTTGACATTAATTCCTGGTTTATGAGTATTTTTAAGGCTTATGAAAAGTTACACTCAAGGAAGAAATATATCCTTCACCAGAAATATATCCTTGGCACAGTGGGCATTATTTTCTTTTTTAACTTTGCCAGTTCAGTAGTCCAAAAAATATTTTTGTTATTTCTTATGCTTTATTTTTTTTACATTTGAGATGAAACTTTTTTCATGTCAATTGCCAGTTCATAATATTTTGCCTGTTTTCTCTTATCTTTTCTTTATTAATTTATGATAACTTTAAAAATTAAGATTATCAATAACTGTCATATATTGCAAAAATTTTTCCAATTTCATATTTGCCATGTGACTTTGTTTACAGTATTAAACATTCAAAATTCTAAAGATTTATTTAGTCAAATTCATTAATCTTTTCTATATGTTTTCTGACATTGGTATAATGCTTCTTGGGTCCTTCTCAAGCCTGAGTCTATATAACCATTAACTAATATTTCCAGGAATTTGTAGGGACCCTTTATAGTACATTAAATATTTATTACACTTGGAATTTATTTTGGTATACAGAAAAGGGTTTCGTTTTCTAAATGGGTAAGTTGCTGTACTTACCCACTTCGGAGAAAATATTTATTGAAATCATTTATTTCCCTTACTGCATGTGCAAGAACGTAACTCCTCTGCCCTCAAAAATAAAACTTATTGCTTTATGTGACCTTACGGTCAAGTTGTAACATGGGTTTCATGTATGCAATGGTCAAGGCTCTATTTTGATGTAGTTCTCTTGGCTTTATCTGCAGCTTTCTGTGTGATACCAAAATGACTGTACCACTCCCAAGCCTTTCATGACATACGGTACCTTAAAGAGAAAGACAATGGTTCTTATTTCCTGCAACCACATAAAAATACAAATTCCTGTAGTTCACAATAAGTGGACAGCCTTAACTTGTCTTTGTGGCCAGAGAAATGCCATATACTAATTAGATTAGATTAGATTTCTGCCCATTTTTTAACCTAATCCTGTGTCAAGTTAGATATGGTAATTCTGAATGGTTTCGACCTGTCAGAGTTTACCTTGAACCACATAGTTGCTGCTCAGAGAGACTAGGGGCAGAATGAATGAAGTGAGGATTCCATATTGTTTGTTGTGCCTATTGTTTTGAAATGTTACTGGTATTATATTTGTGATATTCAGACATTCTTTATTTCAGATTATTTTAGTTCTTTTGATCACCTTGTTGTGTTAGTATCACATGAAATTACTACATCTTTGTAAAACTTTTGTAGGGCAGGTTCTCCCCTCATTACTCTTCTACTGGAAAGGTTTCCTGTCTGCAAGGGACACATTAAATGACACCATGGGGATATTATTAGGAAATCCAGATAGTGGAAAATTCTACATCTTGTTCTATAAATAAAAGATCTGTTCATATTTTGTATTGTTTATACATTAATTTCAGGAGAATGGCTGATTTTACAGTATTTGTCCTAGTGCATTTATTCAGACCCGTTTCTGTAAATTTTTATGGTTTTCTTTTGTTTACCCTTTTTAAGTTTATTCCTGTAATAATGTGGTTTTTTACAGCTATTTAGAATGTTACCTTGTTTCTTTCATAGACTTAAGTAGGTATTCTTATATTGACCATTTTTCCTTTAAAACTCTGTCTTCTGTATTTAGATATAAAACATCAGTAGCTTACTTGGGAAAGTTTAATGGACTAGGTTGGTATATTTTAATATTTTTTAGTTTATACCCAGTATGGCAGGATTTCCCAATCTCTGCACTGTTACTAACATCTTGGACTAGATAATTCTTTGTTGAGAGGGGCTGTCCTGTGCATGGTAGAATACTTTATCTGCATTCCTGGCTGCTACACATAAGGTGACCAACTTATCCCAGTTTACCTGGGACTGTCCTAGTTTACAGCTGAAATCCCCATGTCTCAGGAATCTCCTCAGATCCTGGTAAACAAGGACATTTGTTCACCTTGTCTAATCACTGCATCACAGCAATGTACTCTCCTTATCCCATGGTGACAATCAAGTATATCTCTAGACATTAGCAAATGTCCTGTGGGGCGCAAAAGCACCCTCTGGTTGAGATCCACGGCTCTATAGATAAACAAAAAAAATCTAATGCTTTGTGTGGGATCCCACCAGCTAAACACAATCAGGAATATATCTATAGTGAAACAAATTTAGGTTTATATAGCATGATGTAGAAAAAAAAGACTGCATCTCAAAGGACCTTAGGAATGTTTCAAAAAGAGGGAGTAAGGAGAGACCTCTTAGAGGTTTTGGACTTGTGCTGTGAGTGGTTCTGAGGAGGGATCAGTGAAGAAGTTTGGTGATTGGCTATTCTATTCATTTTTTTCACAGGAAACCCAAAGGATTAAAGTTAGGATAGAGCAGGCTTCTGTAAAGGCAGCCATCAAACAGAGAAAGAATGTTAATCACTTTTGCTGTTGCAGTTCAGTTAGTTTCTGTTAGAAACTTTGTTTCTGTCTGTGTCCTGTTGAAAACTGTTTATATTCTGCAGAGAACGTCTCAGTCTGATTGCCAGGAGGCAATTTTTGTTTCCTCATTCCCTATAATATTTGGAATTTCAATGTTTATTAAATATGTTACTACATTTATAAGCAAAGTAATTATCTTACATATATTGCCTTCGAACTACACACATTTGCTTTAAGAATCACTGGGATAAAGAAAAAAAAAAGAATCACTGGGATGAACTAAATGAAATTGCTTCTAAGAATTGTTTCTTTCTCAGAGAGAAAAATACTAGGAGTATAAATGCAGTTCAGTAGAGTTAGGAGAGTTTTCAACAAGTGGTGCCATAACAGTTGAATGTCCATGTGCAAAAAATGAACCTCACATCCTATACAAAAATGTGTGCAAAATGGACTGTAGGCCTAAATGTAAAGCATAAAGAAGAAAGTAAAGGAGAAAATCTATGTAACCTTGGGTTTGAAAATGACTTTTTAGATACTTTACCAAAAGTACAATCCATGAAAAAACAAACAGAAATGTAAATTGAACTATCAAAATTAAAAAATTTTGCTTTGTGAAAGAAATTGTTAGGGAAATGAAGGGACAATCCAGTTACCAAAACTTGGAAGCAACCAAGATGTCCTTCAGAAGGTGAATGGATAAATAAACTGACAATGGAGTATTATTCAGTGCCAAAATGAAATGAGCTATCAAGCCATGAAAAGACATGGGAGGGACTTCCCTGATGGCGCAGTGGTTAAGAATCCTTCTTCCAGTGCAGGGCACATGGGTTCATTCCCTGGGCCGGGAAGATCCCACATGCTGTGGAGCAACTAAGGCCATGTGCCATAACAACTGAGTCCACATACTGTAACTACTGAAGCTCCCATGCCTAGAGCCTGTGCTCCGCAACAAGAGAAGCCACCACAATGAGAAGCCCATGCATCACAACAAAGAGTAGCCCCAATTGCCACAACTAGAGAAAGCCAGTGCGCAGCAATGAAGACCCAACGCAGCCAAAAAAAAAAAAGAAAGAAAGAAAAAAAAGAATGACATGGGAGAAACTTAAATGGTTGTTACTGAGTGAAAGAAGGCAATGTGAAAAGGCTACATATGGTAATGTTTCAACTATATGACATGTTTACAAAAGGCAAATTATAGAGGCGTTAAAAAGATCAGGGGTTGGGGGAGAAGGAGGAATAAAGAGGCAGAGCACAGAGAACTTTTAGAGTGGTAAGAATACTCTGTTTGGTACGATAATGGTGGATAGATGTCATTTTACATTTGTCCAAACCCACAGAATATAGAACACCAAGAGTGAACCCTAATGTGAACTATGGACTTTGAGTGATCGCGATGTGTCCATGTAGGTTCATCAGTTGTAACCAATGTGCCACTCTGGTGGGGGTGATAATGAGGGAGGCTCTGCATGTGTGGGGCATATGGGAAATCTCTGTACTCTCCACTTAATTTTGCTGTGAACCTAAAACTGCTCTGAAAAAATACAGTCTTAAAGAAGACATTCTACAGACTGGCAGAAAATAATTTGTCAATTACATATCTAATAAAGGACTTGCATCAAGAATATATAAAGAACTCAATTCAATAATAAGAAAATAAGTAGCTCATTTAAAAAGCACAAAATATCTGAACATGTACTTCACCAAAGAATATATACAGATGACAAGTAAACATATGAAAAGATCCTCTGCATTGTTTGTAATTAAAGAAATGCAAATTAAAACCACAGTGAGATACCACTATGCACCTATTAGAATGACTAAAATCCAATATCACTGATGATAGCAAATGCTGGTAAAGATGTAGAACAACAAATTTTCATTCATTGCTGGTGAGATTGCAAAATGGTACAGCCACTTTGAAAGACAGTTGTACAGTTTCTTGTAAAGTTAGACTTACCATAGGAATCATTAACCCACAAGAGAATCAAAGGCTTATGTTCACATATAAATATGCAAAAGAATGTTTATAGTGGCTTTATTCATAAATCACTAAAACTAAAACTTTAGAACTTGCAAGATATGTTCAACAGGAAAATGGATAACTGTTACATCCATGCATTGGAAAATTATTCAGCAATAAAGAGGTACAAGCTATTGATTCAGAAAACAACGTGGGCAAATCTTAGATTTACAAGTGAAAAAAGATCCCAAAGTTTTATATTTTGTGATCCATTCATGTGACATTCTGGAAAAGGGAAAACTGTAGGCACATAAATCAGTGGACAGGGGTTGTTGGTTGGCAGAGTGGTTGACTGTGAAGGAGATGCACAGAGAAACTTTTCAAGGGAAAGAACTATTCTGTGTGGTATTGGGGTGGTAAACACATTTGTCGAAACCCATAAACCTGTAAATCACAAAGAGTGAACATTAATGTATGTAAATTGAAAAAAAAAAGACATCAAAAAAAGATCAATTCCAGGACAGAATCCAGATTGTGACAAATGAACCTAACTCTATTACAAATGAATGACATAACTGCACTGAACATTGGGGTGAGAGTTGAGAGGAGTATCCTAAAAAGTTTGGAAAATTATGTTTTACTAGGAACTAAGGATAAAGGTGAAAGATACATACACACTATACTCTAGTTAGTAAATTTGTTTTCCAAGGTGATACTGGTTAACAGTTCTGAAACTGCTTTATATGTATAGTAGGCTTGAAAAATAAGTGATTGGTGGGTGATGGGAGCCAGGCTTTTCATTATTGGAGAGGGAAGTTACAGATAAGAAAGGAGGATTGGAATGAAATCTGTGGTTTTTAATTAAGAGTTGGAAACATCAGTATGAACTCATGTTTAGCATAGTATATGTACAGACGGATAGTTACAGAAACAATTGTAGATATATGTGTATATGTGAGTTTGTACACATACATGTATTATCAAACTGTCCACTGAGACGGCCTACATGGAATGACACTTGAGTAGTGATGAGCAGTCTCAACACCCAGGTCTTGGTTCTAAATACCAATCTCAAAGAAAAGATGGTAAGCTTCTCAGGGAAGTGGCTGACTCTAGGGCTGGGCAGGGAAACCACAACCTGAGCCTGCAGTATCTTGCACCAGAAAGTAAGGAAGTGCTGAAAAATAAAGATGTGTGTATGTCAAAGGAATACAAGATCCAACCTGAAAGAAATCTCAATAGCTAAAGCTAGAACAATTTGAGCAGCACAATAAACAATGTAGTATGTAGTGAGGGAATATGGGCTGGACTTAGTGACTTGCGTTCTGTGAATAAAGCATGGAAAGGGAAAAATAGTAACTTCATAGTAAAGGAACCTGTCAGACATTCCCTTAACCAAGTGATCAAGGTTAACATCATGAGTAATGTCACGTGGCTGTAATGTACCCCCTGATATGTTGCGATGAGAAGGGCACTTCACCTCTGTGATACTCCTTCCTAAAACCTGTAACCTTGGTCTCATGGTGAGGAAGAACCGCCAAAGAAACCCAAATTGACAGACATCCTGCAAAATACCCGACCAAAACTTTCAAGGTTATGAAAACAAGAGAAGACTGAGAAATTCTCTTAGATTAGTGGAGACTAAGGAGACATGATGAATTAATACAGTGTGGTATCACGGATCGGATTCTGAAATAGTAAAAGAACATTAATAGAAAAACTGGTGAAATGCAGGTAAAGTTTGGAGTTTAGTTAATGGCTGTACACCAATGATGGTTTTTAAGTTTGACAGATGTACCATGGTAATAAAAGATGATAACATCAGAGGAATCTGAAACTGAGGTATATGGAACTCTGTACTATCTTGGCAACTTTTCTGTAGATTTAAAATATTCCTAAAATAAAACATTAGAAGGTTATAGAACAGCATGTAGAGTATAATTTCATTTATGAAAAAGTCAACATATTGTTCTAGATATGTTTTATAGATGACTTAATAAAATGTTTACTGAAATATCAACAGTAATGGGTTTAGAGACTTACTACTTTCTTCTTTGTTCTTTTCTCCAGTATTAGATATTCATTAATTAGCATATATTATTTTTATAAAAACAATAACACTGTAAAGTGCAAAAATTAAAGATACTTTCTTTTCAGCTACCTATCATAAAATTATTTCTCTAATAATCTTTCAATCATAAGTTTTATATGTATTTATCAAGTGAAGTAGGGGGAAAACTGAAAAAAAAAGAGATCCAAGGAAATAGAAGATATGTTTACATGTCATAAAAGACTATTAAATGACAGAAATGTTTCATGTTTCAAGTTTCACACTTTCAACTTCAAGCAATGTATACAGTACTGGTTTATTTTATATTTATCCATATTGTAAAAAATGAATTAATATTTTCATTGTAACAGAGATCAGAGCTATAATTAGAACTTAAGTTCAAATTTTCAAATTAAGGCTTTTTAGAATTCTCTACATCACATAATGGCTTGAAATTAGTGTATATCTTAAAATTCAGGTGGAGCTAAATCCCATACCAATAACTTATAATTAAATCATTACTGGACATAATATTCTTTATTTAGCATATATTTTTAAAGATACAAAAGTTCATAAAATATAAGTTCGGCCATTTCACTAAATTTTAAAACCCTTTTGAAATGTAAATAAGAACTTTTTTTATCAGAATTATGTACCCTGTACTTACTCAGAGAATCAAAAGCATTAATATTACTTTTCTAAGAACAGACTGGCTTGGGTCC
The DNA here is from genome assembly GCF_030028045.1 of Hippopotamus amphibius kiboko. Taxonomy (NCBI): domain Eukaryota; kingdom Metazoa; phylum Chordata; class Mammalia; order Artiodactyla; family Hippopotamidae; genus Hippopotamus; species Hippopotamus amphibius. The sequence goes on from NC_080191.1 coordinate 67,179,525, forward strand.
TGTATTTCAGGAAATATTTATATCATAATAGTATAGCATCTATGTTTGCTGAGTGCCTTCTGTGTCAAGCATTTTATTTACAACTTTTTATTAAATCCTCAACAAACAGTGCCATGTGATCTTGGGGTAAGAACAGAGAGTGGCAGCTTGAAGCAAGATCTTAGTTCCCTGCCTGGGAATTGAACCTGGGCTGCCTGGGTGAAAACCAGGAATCCTAACCACTAGACCACCAGGGACCAGTGGCTAGAAGCAGAGCCGTGGTCTTGACCTCTTCGAAAAAAGAATTTTACAAAGAGACCAAGGTTGTAAAACAGGCACAGAGTTTTTTAGAAGCACAGTACATGTGGGAGAGCACAAAGAAAAGCAGTTTATTTAGGACAGAAGCAAAGCAGAGCTACACCCTCAGAGAAGAGTGTGGGTCTCTTCGCTAATGAGGAGCGCTAAAGGGGTGGTTTAAATTGCTTATGTAGGGCCCATCTTCCAGGTCTTTGTTTTCCTCTGGCCAGTCATCTTGCTTGCTGCCCATATCTGATCTGACTCAGGGCCCTGTCTAATGTGCATGCACATCTTTTGGCCAAGATGGATTCCAGCACAAGAGTCTCTAGGAGGTTGGCAGAACATATTATGGGTTAGCAACACCTCCCTTTTGAGCCCCTAGGAACTTTTCTGCACATGTGAACGTGGGGAGGTCTCCTTGACCTGAAGAATGAAAGATGTGATCATCTTATCTTTTTACTCCACCAGAGCTTAGTTCCTCTCTGCTCCTACCATTATCTTTTTTCTTGAAATGTCAGTGGGGTTGCTGGGAGACAGGCTCCAATTGCTCAGCCTGATAAACTCCAGCTGCTCAGCCCAGGGCCCATCTACTTCCTAATTTTAATAATGTGGAATCTAAGTCTCAAAAAAGTTGAGTAACTTGCCCAAAGTTGTATACTATACATATTTGGTAAATGTGTATTATTTGTAAATTAAACATTTTTAAAACTCTAACACTCTTACAACATTCAGAATGGTCATATATATATGAAAAACAAATAATTCTTCATATACATATGTATGTATATGTATAAACCACTCTAAGTTCATACTTTCTGAACTGGTTAATATAAAAATTACAAGTGGAGTGACAATTATGATGAAATTTCAGCAAATATGTGTAGGTTTCTGAATTTATGTTACTTTTAGGAAGATTTTAAAACATCAGGCAAACCAGTTGTTTCTGCATATTTTGTCATTCTGATTTTAATAAGTTCAGGTTTATACTTTATGTTTTAGAGTAATTGCATTTAGTAGCCAAACATTTAGTAATCATACTCTTGTACTTTCTGTTTCAGTCAGAAAATGTAACTGTGACAAAGGATTTTAAAAGAGTAGAAAATGCTTATCACATGGAAGCAGAGGTAGGTACTTATCTTATATAATTGGAAACAGCATGACTTTGTGGGGACAATTTGTATTTAATTTTATTCTTGAAACTCAGTGTATAGGAGAAATGCTTCTCATAGTATTGATAAAAGATAATTTTTCTCAAAATCATTTTTGGTGTTATGTATCTGGGTGAGCTTTTAAAATAAATTTAATGAGACTTAAGAGAAATTGTTTTGAAATGGAGTAAAAATAGCAAGAGGGAAGTAGCATTTAATTGCCACCTGAATAAAATTTTAGTAATGTTACCATCTAGTGAGCAGGAAACACTGCAGGAGAAAAATTTCTTCTCTTCAAATAAATAGCAAATTAATGGTCATAGCATAAAGGATTGGAAGACTTTTAAACATTCTTTTGTTTCACAATACAATTTTATTGTTTTGTGTTAAGGTTTATTTAAAAATAAAAACTACTCAACCTTTGCACAAATTAAAAAGAACAAAATATTTTTGTACACTCAGTTAATGAAAACATTAGTTCCTACAACTGTCGAGCTTTTTACTTATCTTTAAAGATTTTATGATCAGGATTTTATGAAATCAGAGTATGTTACAAGATTGCTATCTCTTCCTGATTCCAAATATCTTGGTATATGTGCTTAATCAGGCTGCCTTTCTGCCACAGGAAACAAACAAGAATGGGATTAGAATGGAATCTTATCTAATCAGAGAATCTTTGCCTTTAGAGGTGGAAAACATCTCAAGAAATCGCCTAGTCCCACCTTCAGGCAGATAATGTATTGTTTTTCCTAATTTTAAGAGTGTGACTTTAGGCTTAGATAGTTTAGGCTCAGACTTTTCGAAGATCATATTACAAGAATTAGAATGGAAATTAGAATCCTGGCTTCTTACCTGTTGAGATAGTAATTTCCACAACACACTGTTGTCCCTATACTTACTTTAATAAATTTGTAATTTCTTCACTTAAAATTTAACTATCTTAAGGAATTTTTAAAAATACTTATGATGATTTTAGGGATCCATTTGGCAAATGTTATTCTGTAGTAGTGAGGACTAAAAAATACCTTTCAAAGCAGAATGAAGAGTGGTCTGGTAAGATTCCATATTATGGAGGTCAAATGCTGGGAGTTGTTCTAGCACTCCTCCAGTAGTTGTATCTATTCGGACTTCAGGTTGCAGTGAACATAGGCGCGCTCAGGTTATCTTAGTTAATGGGGTTTGTTGTGAGGGTACACTAGGAAATAAGAAGGAAAAGGAACAGTTCCAGCAAACATTCAGCCAGGCTTCATGGAAAACTGGAAAGTTTTTGAGTGTTATTTCAGGGACTGACCCGCCAGGTACAGAGTGTGCTTTAGAACTGCTTATTTTGTTGTACGACATGGCTAAATTAGGACTTAGCTAAACTCTGCTCCTCATCCTTTTGCTGCACTTACCTTTTTAATGTCTTATATTCGAGTTTCTTAAGAGAGAATCTGATTATATTTTGTATAGGGCTCCCTGGCAGCCAGAACTCTTATATGGTGCAGTCCAATACATGACTGCCCTTAAGTCAGCATCAGCAGAGACCAGGATGGTAGGATCATGAGGTGTAAAGTATGCATAAAGAACAATATGTGGCTTTATGGCTATGGCTGTAGTGAAACCAAAACCTAATGTCTGATGTATACCAATATTCTCACGGATAGTTAAATACATAGTATAAGATTAGATGGTATAACATTACTTTTCACATAATATCTGAAATTTTCATCCTGAAAGGCACTTTAGAGATTCTTTTTCTAACCTCCTGCCTACCCTGCTGCTTTGCCTTATTTTAAAGAGAAGATATTGAAAGTTAGAAATTATCTAAGTGAGTTCTTTAAGGGCAGGTGGGTGGTTTGGGGTTGGAGCAAAACCTTGGCTTTGCGATTCTTATGTTGCTACTCTTTCCACTTCTCATGTTGTTTTCCTGTTATAACTTCAGTGTTGGATGGATTATAAAAGCCTGGGATATAGTAAGCATTCAATAAAAGTCTGTTAAATAGAAAAAAGTAATATAACCAGTTTTCCCCCTCCTTTTCCTTGCATGTTTCCATGTGTCAGATGTTTTCCATACATTATCTCATCTAATCTTTTTTTAACTCTTCATTTTTGTTGTGAAATATTTTATACATGGATAGGTATGAACATAAAAGGCCAATTTCATTTTCAGACATCTAATCAATATAAAATTTTCTAACATTAAACCAAGAATTGACTTACTAGTATAAGGGTGAGTCAAAAATTATCCATACTACGGTTATGTTAAAACTTCTGTTGGCTGCACTGTCTTATCATGACAGACCTAGGTTTTGAAAAGTTTGTGCTGAAGCCTAAACTTTGGATTAAACGCAGAGGACTGCTATCTAAGGGTGTTGTGATCTTGCATGGCAATGTACGTCTGCACATTTCTGCCCACAATGTCCACACTCTGCAAAAACCTCATTTTGAGGCATCAAAGCATCCTCCCTATAGTCCTGATCTTGCTGCATTGGACTTTCACCTGTTTGAGCCCCTGAAAGCAGCCCTACAAGGATGAAGATTCACTTCTGATGAAGAAGTAAGGATAGTGGTGCATTCGTGGCTCACAGCTCAGCCTAAAACATTTTTTAATGAGAGAATACAAGAGTTTGTTGACAGATGGACAAAGTGTATTGAAAAGCAAGGAGATTATGTTGAAAAATGATGTATTTGTCTTTTCTAAAAGTTAAACTAAACTCTGCAGCCAGAGTGCAGATAATTTTTGACTCACCCACGTACTTATTCATTTTAATAGTGTACCTCTCCAAGGACAAAACAAATATTTCTTCCTCAAAGTATATACTTGAGGTTTAGTATCATATCAATGCTACTTTTTTCTTCCCCAGGTGTAAAAATCCCCAGTTTCTTTGGTCATTTCTTGTATGACAAGCTCTCTCTTTTGTTAACCCATTTCCTCCTAAAGCACCTACAATTATAGTGTCCTAATTGTGATTCCATGCTAGAGAAAGACGGTTATCTTCCTTATTCCAGAATGTTGATTTCTAATAACACATATAAGTCTGAACTTTTCAGCACTTGCATCACATTGTTCCCCTCTGTTGAGCTTACAGTCATAAACAATGATTACAACTAAAAAAGTGTCTTTCTCACTTGGAGCTTTAAAATCATATTTCTCCTGTCTTATAGTTTGTTATTATCACCCTATATTCAGCAAAAATATTGCTCAAAATTAAAGGCCAATTATAGACTTTTTCAGAGAGCTGAAAGAATTCATATAGACCTGCAATAAAATGTTAAATGAAGTTGGGTAGGTGGAAGGAAATGGTACTAGAAAGGAGTAGGAATCTACACAAAAGAATGAAGAGCACTGAAAATGGCAACTACACAGGTAAATATATTTCTCTTATATCGGCTCTATATCTCTACATCTATATAAAAGATAATTGTTTAAACAAGAATGATGATGATGAACTTTAGGAGTTATAGCATATGTAAAAGTAAAACATACAACAGCAATAGCATGAAGGTCAAGAAGGGAGATATAGAAGTATAATATTGTAAGTTTCTTATATGTGAAATGGTATATCTTCTGAAGGTAGATTGTGATAAATTAAACATATATATACTATAAACTCTTAAGCAGACACTAAGTTAACAACAACAACAAGAGTTACAGCAACGAAATCAGTGAAGGATATCAAATAGAATAATAAAAATATACTCAATCCCCCCCAAAAAAGGCAGAAAATGGGGAGAGGGGGACAAAAAAATATGAGACAAATAGAAAATCAATAGCAAGATCAGAGATTTAAGTGTAACTATATCAGTAATCACATTAAATATAAATATTCTAAACACCTCCATTAGAAGGCACATATTTCAGATTGTATTAAAAAAACACACCTCACCTATAAGCTGCTTGTGACAAACATAAGTTAAATATGAAGGCACCAACTGGTTAAAAGTAATGGCAGACTTTCAGTTTCTTAATCTACATGTTGGGAGCTTGGAAGTCACCACTACATCCTAACAACAAGTGAAAAGCTGAAAAAAACAAAAATCAGTGACTCTTATAGGATCCATAAGAGAGATGAGAATATAGGGCACACTGCTACCCCCAGAATTGGAGTGACAGATAGGCAAGCACAGTGAATCACAGCCTACCAGAGCAGAGACTCACAACAGAAACCACCTCCAGAACCAGTGTTTGGGTAGGAAAATCTGAACTGTAATTGACAAATTCCTGGAGGCTCAGTGTGGACAGTGTCTGGCAGAGGGAGAGGAAAAGGAACCATTTCAAAATATGCCAGAGCAATCTGTTCTTCTTAACAAAGTCTGTCCTCAGGAGAAACTAGTTAACTAGAGTCTAACCTGCTAGTATGTTATCAGAGCCTAACTAACCAGAGGGAAGGGAAATACCCAGATCTAGGCTACTTGGATCTACTCTAGCCATTCTCTTCCACCTAAAGAGGAGGAGGGGAAAAAAAAACAATATCAACAACTCAGAAACACTTGTGAAGTTCATAGTTTGGAGGCACTAGCACACTAAAAAACTGAGACCAAATCATAAGACAGTAGAATACTTTCCCTCTCCCTATATCTCACCATCACATTATTAAAGACTTGTTTACAGCAGTTCCTTTTACCCAATACATCATGTCCAGTTATTAAGAAAAAAATTAGAAGACACATCAAAAGGCAAAAAATGCAGTTTGAAGAGAGAGCAAGCATCAGAACTAGAGGTGGTAGGGATGTTGGAACTATCAGACTGAGAATTTATGTGCTTGATGAGATTGATGTGCTAAGAGCTCTAATGGGTAAGTAGACACCATGCAAGAACAGATGGGCAATATAAGCAGAGAGATTGAAATCCTAAGACCCAAAAAGAAATACTAGAGATCAAAAACACTGTAACAGAAGTGAAGAATGCTTCTATGGGCTTTCTAGTAGACTGGATGCAGTAGAGGAAAGAATCTCTAGGCTTTAGGATATCTCAATAGAAACCTCAAAAACTGAAAAGCAAAGAGAACAAAAACAAAGAAAGAAAAAAACCCCAGAATATCCAAGGACTGTGGGATAACTGTAGAAGGTATAACATACACATAATGAAAGTACCAGAATGAGAAGAGAGAAAGGAACAGAAAAAATATTTGAAACAATAATGACTATTTACCCAATAAATGCCCAAAAAACCCTCTACTGCTAAGCGTATTATTTTCAAGCTACAAAAAATTTGTTGCCTTGCAACAAATGTTAAAAGTTCTTTAAAAAGAAGGAAAATAATACAGATCAGAAACCTGGATCTATGTAAAAAAAAGAAGAGCATCAAAAAAGGAATAAGTGAAGACAAAATACTTTTATTTTTCTTATTCTTTTAACTTTTAATTTTATATTGGAGTATAGTTGATTAACAGTGTTGCATTAGTTTCAGGTGTACAGCAAAGTGATTCAGTTATACATATACATGTATATATTCTTTTTCAAATTCTTTTCCCTTTTAGGTTGTTATATAATATTGAGCAGAGTTCCCTGTACTATAGATATTTTTCTTATTCTTAAGTGATCTAATGAATATCAGTTTGTTTAAAGTAATAGCAACAATGCATTCAATTATGTATGCTTATGCATATTTCTTTTATATATACTTATGTATGCTGATTTATAAGTGAAATAAATGACAGTAATGATACAAGAGATGGGATGGAGGAATTGGGATTATTTTGTTATTATAAGGTACTTACACAACCCATAAAGTGGTATAGTGTTATTTAAAAGTGGACTTGGATTAGTTGTAAATATGGATTTTATACCTTAGGGGAACCACTAAAATAAGCTTAAAACAATATAACTGATATACTAGGAAAGGAGAAAAAGAGAACCATGAACTTCTCAGTGAAAATCACAAAAGGAAGAAGACAGAACTTAGAAAAAAGAACAAAGGCAACAAATAGAAAACAGTAAAGAATATGGTGGATATTAATCTAACTATATCAGTAATGCTTTGAACATCAGTGGCCTAAACGCAGCAATTAAAAGACAGAGATTGTCAAAGTGGATCAGAAAACACTACCCAACTATATGTTATCTATGAGAAATCTGTTTTAAATATAAAGACAAACATAGATTAAGAGCAAATCCATGGAGAAAAATTACTCATGCTAACACTAATCAAAAGAAAGCAGGAGTCACTATTGTAATTTCAGACAGAGCAGACTTCCAACAGGAGTTATCAGGGATACAGAAGGGCATTATGTAATGATACAGGGCCAGTGTTCCCAGAGACATAACAATCCTTGGGGACTTCCCTGGTGGTCCAGTGGTTAAGACTCCATGCTTACAATGCAGGGGCATGGGTTCAATCCCTGGTTGGAGAACTAAGATCCCACATGCTGCAAAAAAACAAAAGCAAAACAATCCTTAACATGCTTTCCCCAAATTTAAAAAGATAGATCATAAAATGTCTGCTCTCTGACCACAGTGGAATTAAACTAGAAATTAATAACAGGAACAAAATTGGAAAATCCCATAATACATGGAGATTAAGCAACACACTTCTAAATAATATGTGGGTCAATGAAGAAATCTCAAGAGAAATTTTAAAATGTTTAGAACTAAATGAAACTACAGTTTATCAAAATGTGTGAGATACAGTGAAAGCAGAGATTAGAGAGAAATTTTAGCATTGACTGCATATAATAAAAAGAAGAAAAATTTAAAATAAATAATCTAATGTTTCCACCTTAGGAAACTAGAAAAAGAAGAGCAAATTAAATCCAAAATAACCAGAAGAAACATAATAAGAATTAGAGCAGAAATCAGTGAAACTGAAAATAGGAAATCAATAGAGAAAATTAATGAAACCAAAAGCTAGTTCTCTGAAAAGATCAATAAAATTGATAAGCTTATAGCCAAGCTAACTAAAGGGAAAAAAAAGAGAAAGAACAAATTACTAATATCAGAACTGAAAAAAGAGGCATCACTGTAAATCCTGTGGAAGTACATTACAAGGTAACAAAACTACAGACCAATCTTTCATGAACATAGAGGCAAAAATCTTCAACAAAATATTATTCCCTACATACCAGCAACAAACAAGTAGAATTTGAAATTTAAAATAATTTTCCATAGCACCCCAAAACATGAAATACTTAGGTATAACTCTAACAACATATATGTCCAAGATCTATATGAGGAAAACTATGACACTCTGATGAATTAAATCAAAGAAGAGCCAAATAAATAGATATTTCATGTTCATGGATAGAAAGGCTCAACGTGGTCAACATGTCAGTTCTTCTGAAATAGATCTATAGATTTGATGCAGTCCCAATCAAAATTCCAATAATTTATTTCAGGGGTATTGAAAAAAAAGATTCAAGTTTATATGGAGAAGTAAAAGACCTAGAATAGCCAATACAATATTGAAGGAGAACAAAGTGGAGAAATGACACTACCTGACATCAAGACTTACTAAAGAGCTTCAAAAATCAAGATAGTGTAGTAGTGTTTGAAGAATAGACAAATCGACCAATGGAACAGAATAGAGAGCCAAGAAATAGACTCCTATATAATCAACTTATCTCTGAGAAAGGAGCAGAGGAAGCACAATGGGGCAAAATCATCTTTTCAACAATTGGTGCTGGAACAACTAGACATCCACATACAAAAAAAAAAAAAGTATCTAGATACAGACCTTGCACCCTTCAAAAAATTAACTTACAATGTATCATAGACCTAAAAGTAAAACACAAAACTGTAAAACTCCTGGAAGATAACATATGAGAAAACCTAGATGACCTTGAATATCACAATGACTTTTTAGATATAACACCAAAGCCATGATCCATGAAAGAAATAATTGATAAGCTGGACTTCATTATAGTTAAAAACTCCTGCTCTATGGAAGATAACGTCAAAAGAATAATAAGAAAAGTCACGGACTGGGAGAAAATATTTGCAAAACACTTATTTTAAGGGATTGCTATCCAAAATTTATAAAGAACTCTTAAAACTCAACAGAAAGAAAAGAAACACAGTTTAAAAATAAGCCAAAGACCTTAACAGATGCCTCACTCAAGAAGATATATAGATGGCAAGTAATCCTATGAAAAGATGTTCTACATCATATGTTATTAGGCAGATGCAAATTAAAACAAAAGTGAAATGTCATTGCACACTTATTAGAATGGCCAAAATCTGGAATGCTGACAACACCAAATGCTGCCAAGACTGTGGAGCAAGAGGAGCTCTCACTCATTCCCGATGGGAATGCAAAATGGTGCAGCCATTTTGTAAGACAAAGTGTCCTATAAAACTAAACATATTCCTACCATATGATTCAGCAATCATGCTCCTTAATATGTACCCAAAGGAGTTGAAAATGTTTGTTCACATAGAAACCTGCACATGGATATTTATAGCAGTTTTATTCATAATTGCAAAAATTTGGAAGAAACAAAGATGTCCTTCAGTAGGTGAATGGATATATAAACTGTGGTACATCCAGAAAATGGAATCTTATTCAGTGCTAAAAAGAAACTAACAAGTCATGGAAATAGGTATGGACCTTACATGCCTATTACTAAGACAATCAGTATGATTCCAACTATATGACATTCTGGGAGAGGCAAAACTATGGAGACAGTAAAAGGATCAGTGGTTGCTAGGGGTTAGTGGGAAGATGGGATGAATAGGGGGTACACAGAGGAATTTTAGGGCAGTGAAAATATTCTGTATGATACTATAATGGTAGATACATATCATTATACATTTGTACAAACCCAGTGAATATAAAACACCAAGAATGCACTCTATTGTAAACTATGGACTTCCAGTCATTATGATGTATCAGTGTAGGTATACATATTGTAACAAATGTACCAGTCTGGTGGGGAATGTTGATTATGGTGGGGAGGAGGGGAGGGACTATGCATGTGTGGGGGTAGAAGGGTATACATGGGAAATCTCTGTTCCTTCCTCTCAATGTTGCTGTGTGCCTAAAACTGCTCTTAAAAAATTGTTTAAAAAAACCAAAAAAAGATCAATGTGTCATTTAAGGCCTGTGTTTCCTTACTCATCTTCTGTCTGGATGATCTGTCCATTGATGTAAGTGGGGTGTTAAAGTCCCATACAATTATTGTATTACCATTGATTTCTCCTTTTATGTCTGTTAACATTTGTCTAATATATTTAGGTACTCCTATGTTGAGTGCATGTATATTTGCAATTGTTATATCTTCTGTAACACATTAGACCAAATGAACTTATTGATACATACAGAGCATTCCAGCTAAAAGCAGCAGAAAACACACTCTTGTAAAGTGCACATGGAACATTCTCCAGGATAGATCACATGCTAGGCCACAAAACAAGACTCAGTAAATTTAAGAAAATTGAAATTGTCTCAAGTATCTTTTCTGACCATAACACTATGAAACTAGAAATCAACTATTAAGAAAAAAACAACAAAAAACTGCTGAAAAACACAAATGTGGAGGCTAAACAATATGCTACTAAACAACCAGTAGATCACTGAAGAAATGAAAGAAGAAATCAAAATATACCTACTACAAACAGCTATATGCTAATAAAATGGACGACTAGAAGAAATGGACAAATTCTTAGAAAAGTACATCTCCCAAGACTGAACCAGAAAGAAATAGAAAATACGAACAGAGAAATTACCAGTAACGAAATTGAATCAGTAATTTAAAAACTCACAACAGACAAAAGTCCAGGACTAGATGGCTTCACAGGTGAATTCTACCAAACATTTAGAGAAGAGTTAATGCCTGTCCTTCTGAAAGTATTCAAAAAATTTCAGAGGAGTGAACACTTCTGAACTCATTCTTTGAGGCCAGCATCACCCTGATACCAAAACCAGACAAAAATCTCACACACAAAAAGAGAAATTTACAGGCCATTATTACTAATGAACATAAACGCAAAAATCTCCAACAAAATATTAGCAAACAGAATCCAATAATACATTAAAAAGATCATATACTAATGATCAGGTAGAATTTATGCCAAGGATGCAAGGATTTTTCAATATCTGCAAATCAGTCCATGTGATACACCACATTAACAAATTGGAGAATAAAAACCATATGATCATTTCAGTAGATGAAGAAAAAGCTTTTGATAAAGTTCAACATCTGTTTATGATAAAAAAAAAAAAAAAAAAAAAAAAAACCTCTCTGGAAAGCAGGCATAGAGGGAACATACCTGAACATATGTGAAGGCCATATATGACAAACCCTCTGCTAATATCATACTCAACAGTGAAAAGCTGAAAGCATTTCCTCTAAGATCAGGAATAAGACAAGGATGCCCACTCTTGTCACTTTTATTCAACATAGTTTTGGAAGTCCTAGCCACAGCAATCAGAGAAGATAAAAAAATAAAAAGACTCCAAATTGGAAAGTAAAAAGTAAAACTGGCACTGTTTGTAGATGACAGTGCTATACATAGAAAATCCTAAAGATGCCACCAGAAAACTGCTAGAGCTCATCAATGAATTTGGTAAATTTGCAGGATACAAAATTAATATACAGAAATCTGTTGCATTTCTATACACTAACAATGAAGTATCAGAAAGGGAAATTAAGGAAACAGTCCCATTTATCATTGCATCAAAAAGAATGAAATACCTAGGAATAAATCTACCTAAGGAGGCAAAACACCTATACTCTAAAAACCATACAACACTAATGAAAGAAATTGAAGATGACACAAACATATGGAAAGATATACCATGTTCTTGAATTGGAAGAATTAATATTGCTAAAAATGACTATACTGCCCAAGGCAGTCTACAGATTCAGTGAAATCCTACCAATAGCATTTTTCACAGAACTAGAACAAATAATTTTAAATTTTATATGGAAACATAAAAGACCCCTAATAGCCAAAACAATCTTGAGAAAAATAACAGAGCTGGAAGAATCATGCGCCCTGACTTCAGACTATACTGCAAAGCTACAGTAATCAAAACAGTATGGTTCTGGCACAAAAACAGACACAGAGATCAATGGAACAGGAAAGAGAGCCCAGAAATAAACCCATGCACTTATGGTCAATTAATCAACAAAGGAGGCTAGAATATACAATGGAAAAAACAGTCTCTTCAATAAGTGGTGCTGGGAAAACCAGACCGCTACATATAAAAGAATGAAATTAGAACATCCTCTAACACCATATACAAAAATAAACTCAAAATGGATTAAAGACCTAAATGTAAGACTGGATACCATTAAACTTCTAGAGGAAAACATAGGCAGAAAACTATTTGACATAAATCACAGCAGTATTTTTTGATCCATCTCCTAAAGTAAAGGAAATAAAGGTAAAAATAAACAAATGAGACCTAATGAAACTTAAAAGCTTTTGCACAGCAAAGGTAACCATTGACAAATATGAAAAGACAACCTACTGAATGAAAGACAATATTTGCAAATGATAAAACTACCATATGACCAGCAAGTCCACTCCTGAGTATATACCTGGAAAAAACAAAAACACTAATTCAAAAAGATACATGCACCCAGTGTTGATCCAGCATTATTTATAACTGCCAAGAGACAGAAGCAACCTAAGTGTCCATCAATAGATGAATGAATAAAGAAGCTATAGTGTGTACACACACACACACACACACACACACACACAGAGGAATACTATTCAGCTATTAAAAAGAATGAAATGTTGCCATTTGCAGCAACATAGATTGACTTGGAGGGCATTATTCTAAGTGAAATGTCAGACAGAGAAAGACCAATAATTTATATCACTTATATGTGGAGTCTTAAAAATACAAAAAGCTAGTGAATAAAACAAAAAAGAAACAGACTCACAAATACAGAGAACAAACAAATGGTTACCAGTGTTGGGGGGCAGGGGCAATATAGGGGTGGGAGAGTGGGCGGTACACACTATTGGGTGTAAGATAGGCTCAAGGACATATTCTACAACATGGGGAATAGAGCCAATATTTTGTAATAACTAAATGGAAAATAACCTTTAAAATTGTACAAAAAATTAAATTTAAAAACTTAGAGTGCAACTATTTAAAAAAAACAAATCAGTGGCTTTCAGGGGCTGGGATGGGGGCAACACAAGGAAATTTGAGGAAGTTGATGGGACTGATCATAATGGTGGCTACACGGGTAAATGCATCTGTCAAAATTCATGGAAGGTATACTCAAAAGAGTGTATTTTGCTCTATATAAGTTCTACCTTAATAAACTTGACTTTAAAAAAAGTCAAAGGGATGGATAAAGATATGCCATGCTAACAATAATCAAAAGAAAGTTGTAGAGGCTATGATAATATCAGACAGAGTAGATTTCAAAGCAAAGGGTATTACCCAGTAAGATGATTTTATACTGATAAATGGGTCAATCAAGAGAACATAGCAGTCTTAAGTACTTATACATTTAATATTAAAGTTTTAAAATACTTAAGGCAAAAATGTTAGAAGTGAAATATTTGGAATTTAACATATTTCTCAGTAACCCATGGGTCAAAGGAGAAATTAAAAGAGAAATTAAAAAGTGCATACATTTAAGGGAGAATTAATGCCAACTCTATACAAACTTTTCCAGAAAATGAAAAGGCTGAAATACTTCCCAACTCATTATTTGGAGCCAGAAGATAACAAAACCAGGGGGGAAAATACTACAAGCAAAGACCAGTGTCCATCATAAACTTATGTGCAGAAATTATAGACAAAATTTTAGCAAATCAAATTCAGTGATATATAAAAAGAATAATATATAATGACCAAGTATTGTTCATCCCTGGAATAAAACGTTGCTTCAACATTAAAAAATTGATCGATCTAATTTATCATATTAACAAAATAAAAAAGAAATACCATATGATGATCTGAATAAATGAAAAAAAAACATTTAACAAAGTCCAACATCCATTCCTAATAAAAATTCTCAACAAACTAGGAATAGTACAGAATACTTCCTCAAAATGATAAAGGGAATCTTTGAAAAATCTACAGCTAACACCATACTTATTGATGAAACACTGATTGCTTTGTGCCTGAGATCAGAAATAAGACAAAGGTATCTACTCTCACAATTTCTATTCAACATTGTACTTCAAGTTCTAGACAGTGCAGTGAGGCAAGAAAAAGAAATAAAAGGCATCCATACTGGAAAGTAAGAAGTAAAATTGTCTTTATTCATGGAAAACATGACCATCAATGTAGAAAATCTAATGGAATCTATAAAAAAGCTATTAGAACTAATAAATATCAAAAATATAAAATACCTAAGGATCAATCTGATTTTTTAAATGTATATGCTGAAAACTACAAAATATTGCTAAGAGAAATAAAGAAGACCTAAATAGATGAAGAAACATACCTTGTTCTTGATTTGGAATGCTCAATATCATTAAGGTATCAATTCTTCCTTAATTGATCTATATTTAGATTCATTGCAATCCCAATCAAAATCCCAGTCAGCTTTTTTAAAGAAATAGAAATTGACAAACTAATTATAAAAGACATTATTCACTTAGTATTGAAAACAGATAGAACATCAGTCTTCCCTGGATAACATTTATGATTAAAGACAACTGTTCTGCATTGTATAAGGTGACTCAGGAGGTTACTTCACCCTCTCTTTCTCTTTGCTACTCCAGCCTGCTCTCTAGTACCTATACTTTATTGTTTTACATATTGAGCTTGTGTAAAGTTTCCTTAGAAGAAAAGGTTTAGTTTGCTTCCACAAAATGTTTTAAGACTACAGTTTTAAAGTATTTCTGTATATAAGAATTGCTTTCACATATTTAAAGGCAGAGGACATAGTGAAATAGATGAGCTTCTGCATATAGATCTGAAAATAACTTTTGGAAGAAGAAACATACCTCAATGACAGCAGTGAAGTATGAAGTAATTACCGCTAATCAGGAAGCTAGTTAATGGCATAGATGACTAAAGAGTCATGAAAGATTTATCAGGGTTTGAATTTAGCCAAATAATAAAGTTGAAGGGGAAACCCTCCAGTTCTCTTTCATAAAAAGTCCCTGACTGATTTAAAATGGATTTTTAAATGTTCAAGTCAACATTAGATAAATGTTCATAAGCAAAAATTCATAAGCAAAAATAAATTTAATAACAAAATTTAGTTATAAGTACCAAGTAGGTCTTTCTTATCTGTTACATACTATAAAATGACCTCATTGTAATCTGGCTTTACTTTAACTCACATTTAAAGAAAAATTTGAAATAGTGCATCAGACATGAAAATAATTTCAATTGTCATTTTATTTACAGGTCTGCATTACATTTACTGAATTCGGAAAAATGCAAAATATTTGTAACTTTCTTATTGAAAAGCTAGATAGCTCTGTTGTTATCAGCCAAGCCCAGTTCTATCATACTCCAGGTTCTGTTGAGAATCTTCGGTAAGTTAAGCACATATTTAAATAAATTATCAACTAATTAAATAAAACTACTCAGTGCTGCAGTTTGTTGAATGTCTTATTAATAATCTCTGCATTTAATTCCTAAGACGGCAAGCTTGTCTTGTTGCTGTAGAAAATGCACGGCGCAAAGCTCAAGAAGTCTGTAACCTTGTTGGCCAAACTCTAGGAAAACCTTTATTAATCAAAGAAGAAGAAACAAAAGAATGGGAAGGCCAAATAGATGATCACCAGTCATCCAGACTCTCAAGTTCATTAACTGTACAACAAAAAATCAAAAGTGCAACAATACATGCTGCTTCCAAAGTATTTATAACTTTTGAAGTAAAGGGGAGAGAGAAGAAAAAAAAACATATCTGAAATTCTGACCAAAATATATTGTTTGTATCTTTTTGTCTATTTTTATACTTTTTATAATGTTTGCTTTTGTCCAGAATATATATATTGTATAGTATATAAAGTGTTTCTCCCCCAAGTCTGTCCATCCTTGAATATAGTTCCACAGAATGCTTATGGAAATACTCTTTGGAAATAAATGCCTTATATGTGTACACTTGTATACTAACAGCTCATATAAGTGCATGTGTAAATAATTTTATGTTTTTACTATAGGAAGAAATATTGACACAGTTATTAACGTGATTCTTAACATTCATAGAGAGAACGATGAGCAATACATAACTTTGATAAAAGGGTAATGAGGTATACTAAGAAAATATTTGATGCCAGAAATAAAATATGGACCAGACTCTCTTCACCAGGGCTCCTTTGACTATACCAGCACTCTCCAGTACAAATATAATGCAATCCACATATGTAATTTAAAATTTCCTAGTAGACACATTTTTTAAAAAGTAAAAAACAGTTGAAACTAATTTTAATAGTTTATTTAACCCAGTATATCCAAAATATTATCATTTCAGCACGTAATTAGTTTTAAAATAATTAATGAATATTTTGTATTATTTTTTATACTGTTTTCAAAATCCAGTGTATATTTTATATTATAGCACATTTCAATTCAGATGCCAAATTTTTATCAGAAATACTTGATCTGTATTTTAGTTTCTTAAAATATAAGCAGAAAAATAGATTCACACACCCAAGTTGTTCCATACATTCTTGAAAGATCTAGTAACTGGATCGTGTCATTTTGTAAATTAAAATTTGTTTTAATTTAAAATTCAGGTTCCTTAGTTGCACTAGCCACATTTAAGGACTCTAAAGCCGTAAGTGGATAATGGCTACCATGTTGGACAGTGCAGGGCCACACACTGAGAAAATACTGATCCTTAAGGCTATCCGAGCAAGTACATGTCATTGCTGTTGCATTACACACAGTCTATAGGTGTGTCTACATAAGCCATGTCTGTTACGCAGCATAGGCTTTCCATTCCCCGCCCCTCCCCCCCAACCCTAGGGTGTTTCCTTTGATATATCTCGACACTCATATACCAATATTTCTTTCCTGTAACATTCCAGTATGTAGTTTTCATCCCCACCCACTTTCTTAAGTGGCACTGAAACTACTTATCCATCTCTTCTGTAGTATCCTTGGTGGGAAGGAGTGTGGAAGCTTGCTCAGAAAAGAAGTCTGTGGCCATGTGACAACATACATTTTGTTGTCCAAACTAGTCTCTTAAAGTGTTTCAGAAACTGTATTCATTTTGAGCTTACTGGATCAGCTCCTGTCACCACTTGAGAGTGATAATGCTTGTGCCACACACTGCTCACCAACAGGCCATAACAAGCTCTCAGGGAAAGGTGCTTTGCAGTTCTGACTGCAACCACTATAAAACTGCATCTAATAAATTCAGTTAACTTACAACTTCTAAAAAAACAGATGCTTAAATTGAATGTTTCCATTACCATTAACTTTACTTTCAAAACCTATTTGTACTTCATAGCAGTAATGAATTTGTACCTCATATCAAAACAGTTTTTATGCTTTTTCTTTTTACTGAATCAGTCATATTTATTGTAATTCCATTTTAAAAGAATTAGTGTAATGATTCAGATAAATCAAGTCTAGCCCAAGTAAGTAAATAGCATCAAAAGAAATTTTTTCTTAGTTTATGCTAAACTAATTATGAAAGGTCTAAAGTGTTACATACTATGTTGAAGTAGGAGTTGAAGTGTAATTAACTTAAAGTTGAATGTCAACCAAATAAAACACAAAATTACTTTAATATAGCAAATGTTTCACTAGCTCAATACCTGCAAGGAAAGCATAGATTCTTTCTTCATAGTACATATTCCTAAAATGATAAAGATGCATTGATACAGATTGATGTGTTCTGCAAAGAATCCAATACGAATATGCAGCTGAAACTTTTGAAAATTTTATTTGCAAGCCACAGAGGTCAGCATATATTTGATGAATGACTGTATTTGTTTCATTCTGTAGGAATATTGAGAATTCATAGTATTCCCCAAATGTTACTCCTCTTAAACATTACATTCATTTAAAATACTCAATTGTTTACTATTTCATTTGAATAAGAAATAGAGAATTGATGGATGTCACTAAAATTAAATCCAACACTTAAGAAATGTTTTATCTAAATGATTAGACATTTCAATGTCCAGTATTAACTAATAATTTTTCATATTATTTGGTGACAACTCTGGAAAAAACCCTGCAATAACCACACGACTGAAAACCTATGAGAACACCTGCTGCTGAGACTTGGAGAGATTCTACCCTTCCTCCACCACAGCAGCCCTGATGGCAGGAAGAGCAGACACCCCAGCAGTGTCCATAGAGCCACCCAACTACTGCTTCTCCGTGTGTTCAGAAAGGGAACATGGGAGTCTTTAAAAAAAAAAAAGAATTCTGAATACCTTTCTACCCTTCCTACCTTGTCTCACATACAAATTGCTATTTCCCATGAATGCGCTCTCTCTCTAGTCATATATAATCAAGATAAACAGCCCAAAATCTTGTGCACAAGTGCTCTTGAGTCTGCCATATTGCAAATAGGCCAGACATCTTTTAATTTGCCACTGAGAAGATGAATTATCATAGATGGTGAGGTTTTCATGACTTACTTGGAAAAAACTGGATTATGTGTTTTAATAATAATTAGGGTATATTTTGCTACCTACATCATAATTCTTTTTTCATACCTTGTCCAAAATATATCCCCCTTTCCAGCCAAGCCTAAAATAATCTGGGACAAATGTTGGAATAAGTGTCAAGTTACCTAATTATTTCTTACACGTTTTTTTAAAATCTTTTTCATTAAAAAAAATCAGAATAAAACCAGCATGAAAATGTCAAAAATAAATTATTTTTATTTTCAAGCTTTGAATGAACTTTGGATAATCTTAGATTTGTAGAATCCCTTAAACCATTCTGTTTGCTAGATGTCTGTGGTCAGTTATATCCCTATGCCAACTATTATGTTCAGAACACTTTTTATTCTCAAGTGGTCTTGATGCTTTTAAATTCATGGTTTTACACTGTTATCTGAAAAATCATGTAAACATTTGTACATATAGATCTAGATACACAGATACATAAATTATCAAAATAAAAGGGATTACTCCTTTGCCACTTACCCATTACTACTAACAGTATAGTTCAAAGAAAATGAATCTGCCTCCTCTTTTTAAATAGGAAGTAATTATCCCTACTCTTAGCTCCCTGGCCTTTAAAATATTTATGCAGGAATAACATGGAATTAATAAGATTTAAGTAGATTACTAGAAACCTGGTGAATCTTCTAGGTGGTCAGAAAAGACCTTTCCTAAGTTCTTCTTACAAAATATATTTGTAAAAATATATTTTGGAAAGTGCATGTGCAAATTCAGAAGCAGATTGGGCAAAATTTGAAAGCAGATTTATAAATGGTCCCACCTTGTCTTTAATAACCAGCGCTTCATGTGAATCATCCATACCTTCATTCTCTGGGATGACCATCTAAAATCATTCCAACAGTCAGAAAGCCTTAAAAAGAAGTAAATAAAATGCTTTTAAAACAAATGGCATTATGCACATTAATATATAGCAAATGATGTTGGTTGTTACCTAAGTCTAGCTATCATCTCTGAGAGAGGAATCTGTCTTTTATCCAACCATGTTGAGCTTATCATTGTAAAAGTAAGAGAAAATAGACCTCTTCCATGAAACAAGAGTATTAAAATACATAAACACACAGTCTGTTTAATGCCCAGTAAGTTTTCTGTTGTGTGAGAAATAAGATGTCAGAGCTATATGTTATTTTATCTTAATTTTTTAATCAGAAAAATATAATCTAGCTCTACAGTATTTTTCTGCATTTTATTACAGTTTTATTCATTAGAGCTAATTTCTCTTTTCCACAAAGAATTTTTTTGTACATGTTTAAAAGGAATATATGTCAGATAATATTTATTGTTTAGAAAAAAACTTTTGTGAGCACACTATTTTTAAAAAGTGAAATATACCTTATGGGGAAATCAATCACCTCTGGAATACTGTGGAGCTTTTTACCCTGTAGAGTCAAAATTGACCTAATATTAAAAAAGAATTCTAAAGTCTTATATACCAATATTCAACATTGATATTTGATTTCATAATAATATTTTACTACAGTTCTCTGATGTCCCAAGAGTTCACAAAACTGCAAAAAAAAAAAAAGAAGAAGAAGAAGAAACTCAGTAAAATCCAGATTTGGCAAGGCTAAAACACTGACTACAACCCTCACGTCACCCTCACTGATGTGACACACAGGGTCTGTCTTTCCTCCAAAGGGTAAGGAAAGTATACACCAGTAAAAAGCTGAATGTAAGATTTATGGATGCTGGAATAAACTACCCTCAAGTATGTGGAGTGCTGAATATTCTTTTTTTCCTGAATAATCTGGTTTCTTTTGCAACTGTATAGGGAAATGATATATGAAAGAATGTGGACAAAGAACAGACTGAGATCATGTTTCTATTACCCTCATAGTCTTGCTTCATATTCCTTGAGATAAAGCTAAAATGTAAATATTTTTCAAGATTACACTTTGTCATCTAAGGTTACTAAGTGACTTTATTTTTCTCCAAAATTGTTTTGAGCCCCGATTTGCCCATCAGTGCTCAAGCTAGTTTAAAAAAAAAGATTTTAAGAGTTCCTGTTTGTTCTTAATGCTAATTGCAATTTTAAAGTATTCAAATCAATCAAATATTATTGAAAAGTATTGTACTAATCTCAATAAGTAGATATAATGTTATAATTTATTGAGCCACCCTGCCAATCCCCCCCCACCCGAAGAAAAAGATGAGGAATGTTTAGTTACAGAGCTTCCACTACAAAAGGAAAATGCATACTGATCTTGTATTAGGTTTTTTGTTGTTTTTTTTTCCCCAAGTATTTACAGAAGCATGACTATATCATTGTGTTAGGGGATTTCCATTCCTGGACTTTACTTTTCAGTATAAATGGTAAAATGCACACATGTTGTTTAATATCTTTTATTTGCCAAAAGCCACTAAATTGATTAACCATTTTCTGCTCCCACAATCCCAAAATATTATTTTAAGCAATGTGTACCATCCTGCTCCTCTGAAGGATGGTAGCTATCTTTTTAAAGATGAAAGAAAATAGGGACTTCCCTGGTGGCA
This sequence comes from Hippopotamus amphibius kiboko, assembly GCF_030028045.1. Lineage (NCBI taxonomy): Eukaryota > Metazoa > Chordata > Mammalia > Artiodactyla > Hippopotamidae > Hippopotamus > Hippopotamus amphibius. The sequence continues at coordinate 67,200,947 of NC_080191.1, forward strand.
CAGTGGTTAAGAATCTGCCTGCCAATGCAGGGGACACGGGTTCAAGCCCTGGTCCAGGAAGATCCCACATGCCAAGGAGCAATTAAACCCGGGTGCCACAACTACTGAGCCTGTGTTTTAGAGCCTGCAAGCCACAACTATTGAGCCCACGTGCCGCAACTTCTGAAGCCTGCCTGTCTAGATCCCGTACTCCACAACGAAAAGTAGCCCCTACTCACCACAGCTAGAGAAAGCCCAAGCGCAGCAACAAAGACCCAACTCAGCCAATAAATTAACTTTTTAAAAAAATAAAAGAATACAATTCAGTACAACCCTTTGATTCCATGAAGGCTCTAAACAGAACCATTGCCATACTTGAGTCAGTAGAGTTGCTGGTGGAGTTCGGAACCATGTACAGAAACATCAGTACACTATCTGCAGGAATCTCCACAGAGAAGTCTTCCAGGATGCTTCTCTATGTAGTATATCAGACAAAAAAGGAGAAAAATATGTTTATTCACCTTCAATGTGCAATTCCTTTGACAACATTTACATATGAAACAATAGATGTTTTCTAATTACTACCGCTGAACTCAGTAACTTACTACTTTTTATTTTTTGGTATTGGATTGAAAGCTAACTAGAAGCATTACCAGGTCATTAAGTGTCTTCCCAGCTACAGCTACTCTTCTTAAAATAAATGATAAATAGCATAATTTATTTCCCCTAATTCAAGCATCCAACTTTCCACAAAACAAGTTCACTTAAATTTCTTACATTTGTAAGCCCAGATAAAAGCTCACTTAATATATTTGATAAAAAATAGTCCAATGAGAAATCTTACACTGCAAGGAAAGCGTCCTTCAGTAGGAATAGAATATCCTTTCTTAAGAGTAAATTGAAATTCCTAAGACCCATTTAATCCACAGCTTGTGTTAAAACAGTAACAGGATAGAAGTTGGCACTGAGAATGTTTATTTTGTATGTGTCACACACACACAATAAAATATTGAGAGAGCCTAATTTTTAATTTGGACTTTTTTTTTGCTGAATTGGGCTTTTCTCAGTCTCAGATACACTTCTTGTTGGACAGTGTCATGCAGGTGCCTACATTACCGCTGCAGTGTATACATCTAACAGAAGAACTTCGGGATTGAGACACATAGTGGGGCAGAATCGATGTGCGCTAATTTTTTAAGCCACCATCTGCTGACTCTTCACTGACAGTGGTCTGACTGATTTTTCTTCCTTTCAATTTCTTTCCAGCATCAGGGTTGTTTCCTGATTTACACAGACTATAGAGCTGAAGGACCATAGAGGTCAACTCTGGGTCTACCTACTACCTAAACCCAAACTTTTTCTATAGCATCTTTGATGAGTGGTCAGCCAGTCTTTGGCATTAGAGCACTGGTAGAAAATCATGAAGAATGATAGCATGAAGGCCAGTTCGGGGACAAGAGAGAAAATATGAAATGGGAAGAGGGAGAAGTATACATTGAAGAGAAGGAAAACTTCTGACTTAAGAAGGGAAAGCAAGCAAATAACACATTGGCCCGAAGGGTCACACATCCTGGCAACGTAAAGATTTTAACCTAGCTTCTCAGCAAATCCACTGTGTGTACATGAGTATGTTTTAAAAGTATATCAAGGATGCCCCTCAGTGAGACTTGTCTCTGTATGTTCTTTTTCACTTTCTGATTCCAAGCCAAAATGCTGGACTTTTAAGGCATAAAAAGTGCAGAGGAATTCTACACCTCTAAATCCGAACATCACTGGTGAATCCATTTCACTATCTAGGAAAAGGTCCTTAAAAAATAATAATTTACTTCAGTAACAACAGAAAGTGGTCCAGAGGCTGAGCTGAAGTCCAGATGGAGGGGAACTTACGGATTACTTAATTAAGATATATTAACCAATTATTTGGAGCTTATTTGGATCCTGATTCAAACAAACTAAAAATATAGCAGGAGATATTTGGAAATTTGAATACTGACCAGATGTTTGATGTTATTTCTCTGTGTTTGCTCTTTTTCATAATATGGTTGTTTAAAATGGCATCTTTCCACTGCTGCCTGCTGTTTTCAGTAAGAACACAAGAAAAGGGAAGGAAAAGCATGAGAAGACTTAGTTGGGTCACAAAGGATGGACATGGAGAGTCTGAAAGGCAAGCTGAAAAGCCGGGGGCCCAAACCTTGATATTTATTCAAGTGATACTAACGAGGAGCCTGAGGAGCTTCTCGGGAGCGGGGGGTGCTAGACTATGACGGGAGAAACTGGAGTTGCTCCTTAGATGCAGGGCAGGATCTGCGAGAAAAAATGAGGGTATGTTTGGGGGCGGGGTGGGGGGTGCGGCGCGAGGTTCTGATCAGGTCACAAGAGGAATGCGAAGAGGATACGGCCTTCTCTGCATAAAAACGACAGTTTATCAAGAATATATTGAGGGGGGATAGCCGGGAGGGGGATGGGATGAACTGGGAGACTGGTATTGACATATGTACATTAATATGCATAGAATAGATAACTAATGAGAACCTGCTGTATAGCACAGGGAACTCCACTGTACAGTAGAAGCTGACACACTGTAGAGCAACTATACTTCAATAAAAAAATTTTTTTAATATATATTGAAAGTCTACCGCGTGCCTACCACACTCCTGGGCATTACGAAATATTCTAGAGAAATACAAATCCCAGAATTTAGCTCAGGAATCAGCATCAGAACATAATCGCCTGAGTAAACTATTCATGTAAAGTATTTTTAGCCTGGTAAGAACATTTGACAGAAAAAAAAAAAAAAAAAACTATTTCTGGCAGCTCCAAGATGCCTAAAGAATGGGTTATAGCAAAGGAGGAAAATATGACATCAACCAAAAGAGACAGAAAGGTGCAAACGACAAAGGACAAACCAAAACTAACCTTAACAAGCACTTCCCTCCCCCAAGACCGAAAAAGAGCGATATATTACGCACGTCGCCTTCTGCCTCGCCCCCAAATTCCTAGAATGACACAAGGCGAGGGAGATGGAACTCCAGCGCCCTGGTTCCCTCTCAATGCTGTTCCCGTCGCCGAGGCCCCGGCCCGGCCGGCGCTCCGTCCCGGGCGTCCCGGCGCCGCGACGCGGCCTGTCCATCCACACGCGGCGCGCGGGCCTGTCCCCCGGGGAAGCCGGGATCCGGGCCGGCTCCCTGGGCCAGCCTCTCCCCGGCTGGGATCGGCCCCGGGGGCGCCCCGCTTCGCCCGCGCGGTCGGCTCCCCGCCGCTCTTCTCCCCGCACCCGCGCTCGGCGGGCATAGCCTCTGGGGGCGCGCTGCGCTGGGACCGCGCGCTCGGTCCCGGCCTTAGCTCTCCAACCTCGGCCCCCTGGCCGCAGGCGTTTCAGACTCACCGGCCCTCGGCGGGATCTACCGGAGTCCACCCAGAGCCCGTCTCGTGCCGTGACCCCCATCCCTAGGCCGTGCCATTTCCCGACTTTGCCCACTATTAATGCAAAGGCTCAGGATGGCCTTCGTGTCCTCCGTATCCTTCACCCTCCTAATGCCGACAAGGGATGTAGGTTTTACCTCTTTTTTGTCCTTTCTTCTCAGGCCTTTTGCTTCGTTCCTATTGCAGCTGCCTGAGACCAGGCCACTGTCCCCACTGATCACCCTCCTCTGGTCTCAAAATCTGATCACCCCAAACCCACGCCTGCCACCCAAAGTAAACGCAACTCTGATCGCGTTCTTCCCATTTTAAAACCTTTTGTTGGCTCCTGATGGCCAGCAGCATAGAGGCCAACCCCCTTGCGTGGTTTCCAAGTCCCTTAAGATATGACGCCTGTGGTCTCCACAGTCTCATCCCTTCTCCTCGCGCGCCCCAGGAGAATTCCACAGACTTCCTTCTATGCGATGTTCCTCACCCCTATTGCCTGCGAGGCTTGTCTGGCTAATTTATTCTCCTTTGAGTTAAAAAGTCGCCTCTGACATCACATCCTCCTGGACGGCCATCCCTGCGGAGTGAGATGACCCTCAGAGTACCTACGTGTTTCTCTACATTGTAGCAAACATCACTACTACAGCTACATAGTTCCCGGTTTTCCCCACCCCACTTCCAGCCGCTTATCACCTGATACTTTGTACCAGGCACAGGGCTAAGCAGGTGTTATGAATTACTTAATACTTAACCACCACCCTACGAAGTAGCTTCTGGTATTCCCATCATGCACATGGAGCATAGGCTAAGAGGTTAAGAAATGTATCTAATCTGACATGGCCAAGATGCAAGGAACTCAGGCATCTATTTTTTTAAACTTACATTCCGGGTGATTCCCAAGTGCAGCCATGGTTGAGAACCACTGTCTAGCCTGTGAGGTCTTTTAGGACAAGGGGCCACCCATGCTTCTGGACCTAGCACAGTGACTGGGACACAGTAGGTGTTTGCAGAATAAACCGAGGTTTTATTTGATCCTCTACACCAGTCTAGAAGGCAGGCCATTCACAAATCATAACTGCCTTGTTTTTAGATATGCAAAGAGATCCAGAAAGTTGAGTGACTTTGCGATTCTTAAATGGCAGTGCTTGTTGAAGACTAGGAACATGTGATTCCTCTGGGCTCTTTTCACCATTGTAGCTTTTTCTGGGACAGCCTCCCAGAAGACGATTTCCTTTTGATTCTTCCTGGAAAACTGTTGTGATAAGAGATTCATTTCACCTCTGATCAGATTTAGAGCAAGTGTAGTACCAGAGTACAGGGTAGAAAGGGACAGGGTAGGTTCTGCTGCCAAAAAGGAAGAGGGGTAGCAACCCCCCTGAGCAATATCACTCTTTAGATGTGTATCCTTAAAAGGAATGGCTTCAGTTAGTGGAATTATCTCGAGATCATTCCAGGTTATCTTGAAAATTATAGGTGATTCTGCTAAGCCACCAAATTGAAGCGTGTTTCAGCAAAGCGTAACATGATCAGAATTGAATCTACTGAAAACACACAAACACACACACAAACACACTCACCACCAGCAACAGTGCAGGGGATGTGGGTTATCAAGGGGCAAAAGCAAGTGATGTCCATAGCAGGGTTGTCAATAACACCAAAAGGCTGGAAAAAACCACCATGTCTATTGGCAACAGAATCGTTCAATTGTGATATGTTTACACAATAAATCTTATGCAGCAGTGAAAAATGAATGAATTATACTCTGTGTAAAACATGAATAAATCTCGGAAATATTACAAATTTTTTGTTGTATGAAGAGACAGTAAGCCACTAAAAATGTAGGGAAAAAACAATATTAGAGAGCACTCAGGCCCCTTATTCGGTAAAGAAAAATGTGATATCCATGTGTACACTTGCATACAATATATGCAATTTATTTCACAAATATTTGGATGTGTATCACTCACAAGGCCTCTACAAGCACATGTATATGCGTGTTATATAAGCACATTATACAACTGGTATACAACAGACTGTGAAAGCATGATTGATGGCACAAATGCTATTATTGAGGAGGTGACTGCATCTTTAAAATAGAGTTTAACAGTATGGAGCTTCCTTGAAAAATTAAAAACAGAACTACCGTGCGATCCAGAAATCCCACTTCTGGGTATATATCCAAAGGAAATGAAATTATTATCTCAAAGAGATATCTGCACTCCCCCCGTGTTAATTTTAGTATTATTCACAAGAGCCAAAATATGGAAATAACCTAAGTGCCCATCAACAAATGAATGGATAAAGGAAATATGGTACATGTATAAAGAGGCTATTATTCGGCCACCAAAAAAGAAGGAAATCCTGCCATTTGTGACAACGTGGGTGAAACTGGAGGACATTATGCTGAGAGAAATAAGCCAGACAAAGAAAGACAAATCTGTATGATCTCACTTATTATATGTGGAGTCTAAAAAAGTCAGACTCAGAGCCAGACAGTAGAGTGGTGGTTTCCAGGAGCTGGGGAGGAAGTGAGAACGGGGAGAGGTTGGTCACAGGGTACAAACTTTCAGTTATGAGATGAATAAGTTCTGGGGATCTCACGTACAGCATAGTGATTCTACTTGATAATACTGTATTGTATACTTGAGATTTGCTAAGAGAGTAGATCTTATGTCTTCTCGCCACACCAAAAAAGAAAAAAGAAAAGAAAAAGAAAAAAGATAATTATGTGAGGTGATGGATGTATGAATAAATTTGATTGTGGTAATCATTTCACAATCACATTTTGAGGTGTATATCAAACCATCATGTTGTACACCTTAAATATATACAATTTTTATTTGTCAATTATACTTTAATAAGTCCAGGAAAAAGTAAAATAGAGTTTAAAATAAAAACCAAAAAGCAGTTTAAAGATAAAATAGATCAAAAAATGATGAGAATGACTAACAGATATTAAAAATGAAAGTTCTTTTCTCGAGCAATATTTCAACAATTTCTGTCAAATGAGTAAAAAATGGCATTTCTTAGACTTTTGGAAAAAATACTGACATTAGGTAAAATAGTAAGTAAAATAGAGAGAAGTAAATAGGAAGTGAGCAGATGATATAACCTTAGGTCTTTTGACATTTTCTAGCTGCTCCTTAGTAACCACACAGTGACAAAATTTTAAATCTATATTTGTAATTATAACAATATTATGCCAAAAAGGCTGAGCCATATGAAATGTACCCAAATAAAATTTCATTTGTAATATAAGCCATTTTAACGATTCTTCTAAACAAAAAGAAACTTGATTTAGAGATCAACTGATTAATACATTTGTTAGCTAACTTCTAGGTAATTTTAATAACTTGCAAGAGAAAATTATTTCTCTCAAAAATCAAGGAAAATTGTGTCCCTCTTAACTTTCCTCTCAAATAACAAGAATTATGAAAAGGCTAAACTAGAGGGTAGTTTCTTTTAAAGTCTTGACTGAAATGAATGTTAAATTTGTAGATAAGCCATTATCTGAGTTTTGGTATCATGACATCCAGCACATTAAATTTATTTATTATAATCCTTCATGTTTCCAAAATATAATGTCTGGCTTTTGCACACCAAGGCTATTGGTGGACAGGCATCCAAACTGTGTGAGAAAAAAATAATAATGTTTCTCAGGCTGAAAAGCTCTGTTTATGAAGTTGGAATCTAACATTTCTGTATTATGTTCAGTGGAGCTGTTTTGCCTAAATTGCCTGTCTGTGGTCCTCTGGTTGATGCCCTCTCTTCTGTAAAAAATTAATTCAAGGCAACACCCCTAAACAATTTCAAAGCTTGCTGTGAAATATGGCATATATAGAACTGCTTTCAAGATTTTCAATGAATCACCCATTACCTATATGTGATCATGGAAAACTCCCTTGTCAGATGATTATGACATTTGGCTTAATAAGCCAAATACATTTTATTGGTACCAATTAATACTAATAATTAAGTTATAGTTTTTATAGCTTAGGCAGTGTTGGCAGAACTGTCATCATGCTGCACAGGGATCCTTCTGGCCTCATCCTATGGGTGCTTGTATACTGGGTGCACATCATGCATCAAATTATGAACAACTGAGACAGGCAGAGAAAATTATTCAAGGACTGTGAGCATTCCTAACAAGGTAATACATCAAGAGGTTAGAAGTGATGGCAGTCACGGAAGCAGAAATGTTACATTGACCTCATGACTCAAAGCCAAAAACTCTTTGGCATGTAATGGTAGCCATGTGACTGGGGTTCCAAAAGCTCCATCTACAGAGAGCCTAGACCAGGAGCCCTAATAGCTGCACTCTGAATTCCATCGCTGCTTTTGTGGCTCGGATTCACTCTTCCCTGGGCACCTTTGACTCGAGGACTCCCCACTTGTCCTGCTGACCTTTCGTAGACTACATGGCAGTCGGAATGTTTTCTCCCAACCTTGCTTCCCTTTCTCCTTCACTGGGGTCAGACTTACACTGCAATCTGATGGATCACCTAGACTTTCTGGGCTCCTTTCCAATTTTCTTTCATTGCACTTCCTTATTCAAATCCTTGTATGTTTAATCCCAACTTGTCATCTACTTCTTGGAATACCTGGACTAATACATATATCTAGAGATATCTGTTGGGTATTCAATTAAAAGTGTAATAGGGAAGAACCTTTCTATCTTATTACAAGTTAATCACTAAAGGAATGCTGCCTATATGCTTAAATTGCACATAATGGCCCATTGCTGGGAACCCTGCCTCCCAGGTAGTGAGCATTAAGCTAAAATATCTTTGTTTAGCTCACAGGAAACATCCTGACCAGGCGTACCTGTGAATGACTGCAGGAAGGAAGAAATAAACGCACAACCTCACATCTGGAGGCTGACGGGAACCAGGAAAAGTTTGAATTTATGCCCTCCATTTTTAGCATAAAAGAAGCCTGAATTCTAACTCAGGCAAGATGGTTCTTTGAGACATGAGTCCATCATCTTCTGGGTCTGCTAGCTTTCCAAATAAAGTTGCTATTCCTTGCCCCAACAACTCATCCCTTGATTTATTGGCCTGTCCTGCAACAAGCAGTACTAGCTTGGACTTGGTAACAAATGTTCGTGAAGCCAGCCAGAAGCCTTGTTTCTCAGGGCCAGCCAGCCCCAATTGGGGAATTTTCAGGTAAGCAGCTGCCAGGACAACTTGTCCTGTGGATCTTCCCTTCAAAAGTCCCCAAAGTGCCACCAGCTGCCCCAACACTTGGCAATTGGAGACAAGAATTTTCATCTGGGAGCTGACGAGTTCCATAAAGTAGGGTAAGTTTCTCCAGTGTGTACAGCCAGAAACTTTGCTTCCTCTGTGTTTGGGCTTTTTTCCTCCAGAATAAGCCAATTTTTTCCTGATTTCAGCAGGGTACCCTGGTACAGAGAGGAAATAGTTGCTGGACTTTTACCTAATTTGTGTACCAGCTTGTTTGTTTCTTTGGATGCTAGTATTTGTGTGTGCCATTTTTGTTTTGTTTGTCTTATATTTCTGTCTTTAAAAAATGGGGAATGTTTCAACTATCCCTGAAGAAAGTCCTCTGAGGCCCATTTTGGATAAGTGATCTGATTTCAGCTACAAGCTCATGAGAGAGAGGAAGATGATATTTTATTATAACTGTGTGGCCACAGTACCTGTTAGGATCTCCATAAAGGGTTTAGGCAGGGTTATCTTGGGACCCTATGCACCATATACTGTCATCCTTGCTGTGTTAATTACATTGTTTGTGGTCTCCTGTGTTGTTGGTATATGTAAAACCCCAAAACCAAACATGAGGGTTTATTTAGGGTTTTCTGTCTGTCCTTTGGATATTTTCTTTCATTTTGTTTTGTACCATTTCTCCATTTACAGCCAAGTCAGTTTTGTGATATTTAAAACTTCTACTGATGTCAAATTGAGGAAGGGAATGGGGGGGAAAAAAGAACTGCCTTTATCTGTTTCTTTTCCAGGAAGAAAAGAAAGATTCCACTTGACTCCTAAAAATCACCAAAGAAGCCCCATCCCAGGATTCAGCCTGGTTGGTTGATGACAAATCAAAGACACCCTTTTAATGGTTGGAAATGATCAATTGCTATTTGTGGTTTTACAGTGGCTTTTGAATGGTTCTATAGCTATTCTGCGAAGAGACAGGGAAGAATGATGAAATCCTTTATGTGCAAGCATTTGTGCTCTTAAATCAGGGAAAATAAGAAAAGGAAGGGAATGAGAGTGAGGATATGTTGCTTCAGACCTTAACTCCTCTAGCTAACCTGGCTGTCTCAGCTTCTCTGGCCGCTATGCCAATATATCCACCCCTTCCTATCCAGTCCTAATTCCTGACACTGGGGCCCCAGGACTCCACCCTCCTTCTAGGGAGCAATCAGAAAATCCTCTGTTAGTTTATGGGGCACAGGGACCTGATCTGGTATCACCATTTAAGACATGACAGAACACCCAGTTTGGGCCAGGAGCCACTCCCAAGGCAGGCCAATTTCCCTTATGCTGTTATCTCCTAGGGGGCCTAAATGTAAATGCCAGCTGGCTGCATTTCTCAGGCTTCTTTAATTGGAAAATTCACAACCATCCTTATAGAGAGGATCCTCTACACCTGAAGCCCACTTGGCAGTACCCATAGCAGAACGAAATTGGGACCCCAGGGAGGGAAGAAGGCACTTATTAGAGTCCTACTTGTTAGTGGATCTTGGCAGGGTTTTGAAAGGGGAAACCAAAGCAAAAGAGTTCGAAAAAAATTCAAGAAATTCAGCAAAAGAATACAAATGAACACCTCTCTGAATTTTTGGAAAGGATTTATCAGACCTACAGATATTATACTAGTGCAGATTCTGAGGCCCCTGAACATACGAGAATGGTAAATTTGACCTTTTGGGAGGCAAAGCACCTTGGATATCAGGAGGAAGTTGCAACAATTTGATGGTACATTTGGAATGAACCCCCCCTTTTTTTTTCATATTTAAAGTATATATTTTTTTATTTTTCAGCATTAAAACCCATGACTTGGCAGAATTAAAAGACATGTATGTTATAATCAACTTGGATGATGAAAATAAAGGTATTGATTTTTCTGTAGCAGATTGACATTTTGTCATTTCAGTTACAGACAGTAATATGTTTATTACTGTATGGTTTGCATTCATTATAGGAGGATTAAATTTAACACCTTTCACTACAGTTCCCTAAAATAGCCTCCTTATTTTAGTAATTATGTTGAGTCACACTCCTTAACTAGAAGGATATAAGTCCATTTTGATTCAAAGATTTCTGGTGTGTTTTGTCCCAAATCCAGTTGCAAAAATTAAATTCTTATGTACCTTCCCTTTGAGCCAGTGTTGAATGAATCAGGGCTCATGTTCATAAACCAATCCATGATGAATGTCCTAGTCTAAATAAAGACTATTTTTAAAATTTGAAGATTTTTATGCCTCTGGTAGCTTAAGTGAAGACATTTGCTTGTTTGCCTACAATAGTATATCTGTTTTTGAATAATCCTTTGTTTTGTTCATTATTTCAGGGTTGGGCACCTTGTCTTGGACAGATGATGGTCAGTTGCTGGCACTGTCTACCCAGAGGGGCTCGCTCCATGTTTTCCTGACCAAGCTTCCCATTCTCGGGGATGCCTGCAGCACCAGGATTGCATATCTCACCTCCCTCCTTGAAGTCACCATAGCCAACCCCAGTTATGTTGGGATCTTTGCAGTCCTTTCTGGTGTCTGAGGTAATTTTCTGGTGTTCAGCTGGTTCTCTGTGGGAATTAGTGCATCTTTTGGTATATTCCTGATGCATCCATGGAGAGGGATGCATTCCATGTCCTTCTACTTCACCGCCATCTTTCTTCCCTGGAATGAACCCTTATTTGTTGGTAGATGTTGCTTTTAAAGTGTTCAGCAGGGAACAACAACAGAATAAAGAAGGTGCTAAATGAAAGGACACTTTTCTGGCAGCCTCATTGGATTCCTGGAAGGCAAGTAACCCAAAGAGAGGTAAGTCACCACTGGGGAGGGAACAATGTGTTTACTGTAAGAAGGAAGGGCATTGGAAAATAGATTGCCCTAGGCTAAAACATAAGAAGAAACAAAAAAAGAAAGACAAGAGCCTCTCATATGGAAGAAAGAGAGGAACACTTTGATGAATGAACAGGCCCAGGGGCTCCCTTGGATCTGAGGTGCCCAATTCCAATTTCCCCACAGGAGCCCTGGGTAAAATTGAAAGTGGGGAATGAGCTGATTAACTTTCTGATAGAACTCACCCTGAAACACACTTTCTTATATATGCAAGAATGTCCAATAACTCTTTTGGGCCCAGATCTCCTTTGTAAATGAAATGCTCAAGTAACAGAATGCTCAAGTAATAGAATACACAGGTTCTTCCCTATTACAATTTCCCACTGTCAGTGATTCATTCCACAATCCTGTGGGAAGAGGGATGAAGACCCCACTCTGGCTACTTCCTGCTGAAAGAGGGCAACAGATATTCCTTAGAGTCTTTAGTCCATAGTATAATCCTTTTTCTTTTTTTTTTTGTCTACAACTATTTTAACCTGATGAAATCCCTGAGTACTTTGTTGTCTAATTTGTAATCTTGGGGTTTGGGTTCCAGTTCCCAATACATTCCTGTGCTATTTATTTGGACAAAATTAAATAGGTTGACCCTGCTCCAGCTACAATGAAATTACCATCTCAAAACTTCTAAAAAAGAGCAATCTTAAATCTTGTAAGGTTCACAAACCCATTGTCCCCCAGGCCTCTCAGGAGGTGGGTCATTTTCTGATGATGGTGGTGTTGTTTTAATCCATGGCTTCACCCCAGCAAACTTGACAGATGAGTGTGTGGTAAGTAATACCACGTGTGGTCCCATCCACCTTGCAGTCACCTGATGTTCAGGCCCTGTTTCTCTCCAAATTTTAAGGAAGATTTGGTCTCCGGGTCAGGAAGGATGTAAGGCTACATCAATTGGATAGGCAGACCTGCTGGAGGCAAGCTCATGAACAGAAGTTTACCCAGAGTTTTAATAATTCGCAACTGCTAGATGTTTTAAAGACTTTATAGATTCTCCTGCCCAGGCAGACACCTGGAATGGCCTACCATACAATGTGTCACAGAGGCTTAATTTAAGCCTGCTTCTGGGAGCCACTCTCATCTGTAGCAGGGCAACTGGCAAGGCCTTATCCCAAGTTAAATTAGTCTCATGACATATTTTAGCAGTGCTCCTTTTTAATGTATGATTCCATTTCTCAGTTTTTCCTGTGGATTGTAGTCTCCAGGATAAATGTAGTTTCCATGCCTTAATGCAAAGCAGGGGATAATTTCCTTAAGGAGGGCTTTAGCCTCTTCAGAGACTTTCTGTCAGGTGGCATATGCTTCTGCCCATCCTAAAAATGTGTCTATATACCAAGTACTTGAGTAAAGTCTATTTGTCCTTGGTGGGGCAGATTCCTCTGTGTTGAGTCCCAATCTGGGGAGGTCTGAAGCCCTAGAGGTTGAATTAATATTGCAAGACTTATGCTCTGTCTTTCATGGACATACAATTTGAAAGGTTTCTTTAAATCTGGTAGTCCCAAAGCCAGGGCTGAGGCTAACTTAGTTTTTGTTTTGTTTTGTTTTGTTTTAATTTTTATTTATTTATTTATTTTTTGGCTACACCATGGCATGCATGATCTTAGTTCCCTGACCAGGGATTGAACCTGTGTCCCCTGCGGTGGCAGCACAGAGTCCTAACCATTGGACTGCCAGGGAATTCCCAGTATTTTATTATTTTTGATGCTACTATAAATGGAATTGTTTTATTAATTTTGCTTTGGGTTGTTCATTGCTAATGCATATAATTGAGGGTTTGTTTATTTATTTATTTATTGGCTGTGTTGGGTCTTCGTTGCTGCTGCATGGGCTTTCTCTAGTTGCAGAGAGCAGGGTCTACTCTTTGTTCCGGTGCACAGGCTTCTCACTGCAGTGGCTTGTCTTGCTGCAGAGCACGGGCTCTAGGCATGCGGGCTTCAGTAGTTGTGGCACATGGCCTTAATAGTTGTGGCTTACCAGCTCTAGAGCACAGGCTCTGTAATTGTGGCATATGGGCTTAGTTGCTCTGTGGCATGTGGGATCTTCCTGGACCAGGGCTTCAACCCATGTCCCCTGCATTGGCAGGTGGATTCTTAACCAGTTTTTATTGTTTCAAAAGTTGTTTTTATTGTTTCAAAAGTTGTTTGGGGCTCTGTAGTTCAAGTAAGGGACTCAAGATCACATCCCATTTAAGCCCTTATAGAGGGGCTTTACGATGAGCCCACAGTTCAGGATCAAAATCCAACAGAACCTTACCATTTCCAGAAACCCCCTCAGTTGTCTGAGGGTCTTGGGTGTTCCCAAGCCTACAGTCACCTGTTTTGTGTCAGGCAAAAGATCTTGCTGTCCTTAGGAAAGGACAAAGCTCAGATATGTGAGTTGTTGCTTACATATCTGGACCTTTTTCTGGGGTAACATATCCACAGTGGTTCAGGTTCTGATGGTATTTTGTACACATTTATCACATGTAGGACTCAGTATGAACAAATCATGCACATATTGGAGTAAGAGTCATTCATTCAATATGAAGTTTCTAAGGTCCTTTGTCAAGATTTCCCCAAACACAGGAGGGGAATTCTTAAATCCTTGAGGCAGGACTGTCAAACAATACTGTTGGGCTACCTGTGTTGGGTTCTGCCTTTCAAAAGCAAATAGCTGCTGTGATTCTTCTGCAATAGGAATGCAGAAAAAAGCATCTGTCAAGTCCAGAACCGAGAATCAGCTGTGCTCTCCTGGAATAGTTGTGAACAGAGTATACAGATTAGGTATCGCAGGGTGCAAGTCTTGGATGACTTCATTAATAACCCTCAACTCTTGGATAAAGTGATATTCTACTGAGTTTGGCTTTTTGACCAGGAGATGGAATAGGGGTGTGGTACAGGGACCTGCATGGTTTAATCAGTCCTGTTTTCAAAATTTTGACAACTGACTGAATTCCCTTTTGGGCCTCTTGCCTCGGAGGCTATTGTTTCAGATCAAGTGTCCCAGCATCCCTTTCTTAATGGGATCCGTATTGGCCACACGTTTTTGGCCTTCCCTGGGGTGCCATCAGCACACATTTCTGGACTTACCATTTTGTAAACCTTGGGGTTGGGGAGAGGGAAGAGTTCTGTCTCCTTTTCTTAGGATTTCATGGGCACCATCTGTAGGTTTAAAGCATGTTCTAGTGGGACTCTGATGTCAAGCTGTACTGGTGAGCAGCACCGGCTTGGATTTGGTAACAAAAGTAAAGTGATCTATGCCAGACTGGTGAAGTTTGTTAAATCCTAGATATCAGAAAATGATTATGGATAGTACAAAAAAGTCCTTGTGGCACTCTGTACACTGGCCTTTTATAATAAGACCTAATCTTAGATTGAATTGTCTTCAGAACCAATGTTATAAATCCTATATGGAAATCACTCATTAATCCAGACAATTCATTTGGTAGTGGGGGGTGCAAGTTACTTAATCTCTGGGTGTTTATTTTCTCCTAATTTAACATAGAAATAATAATTGTACCAACCTCAAAGTTGTGTGTTCTAAATGAGCTAAAATATGTATAAAGGGTATATATTGACACAAGTGTTTAATTACTACATGTTGGGCATCATTATTACTACCAGTATGAGCTTGGCACTTGAGAACATGTAGTTTGCAAAGACAGCTAGGATAGAAAATTTACATTTAAGTGAACAAAGATTCAGAAAAGAAATGGACAGAGTGGTTAGAGATGCTAGAATTGTTTATTCAAGGGTATATCTGAAAAGGGGGAGGAGGAACTTGTTCCGTTTGCTCTGTTTTGCATTATTTTTATATAGCAAACATATATTAATTGTAGCTTGGTGTCCAGTTAAATATCACTCTATTTTGTAAAACAATATGGCTACACTGACCACTATGAGAGCTTATTAGCATTCAACTGGTTCCCTAGTAGTAATGATAAGAGAAATACAGTCCAGTTAATCTTTCAAGTGGTCTTAATAAGTAAAGGTGACTGGCTAAGGTTAAAGAGGAAATAGGTTGCCATGCGGATTAGCAAAACTTAGTGACTCATCCGAAAAAACAAAACTGGGACCTCGGAGTCTTTAGGATACAGTTCTAACTAGGAGCAAAGTGTTCATATATGTTCATTATTTCTCTGGAATAAATATGGCCTACATGGTTTAATAGGATGTCCTTATATTATGAGAACAGCTGAAAGCTTGATGAAATTACTTGTTTGAAAAGTCTTTGGGTGTGGGGGTTTCAGCTGAGTATATAAAGTCCTTTTCATATGACTTTTAAGATTTTGCTTAAAGACCTCACATTAAGTGAAGTTACAGGTTAACTTTTAGGTTTTGTCCAGTAGTGTTAAAAATCATTTCTGTTCAGGGGAAAACATAACTACAGAGTTGTGGTATTGCTCTGTTAAACATTAACCAGTTTTGTAACCAACCCAGCAATTTTATTTTCCTGTGAATGGGCCATATTTTCTTACTTTTCATGCTGCAATTTTGTTGTTGTTGTTGAAAATTGGACATTTTGAATATTCTAATCTAGTAACTGGAAATCAGAGTCTTCCCCCCAGCCTCCGTGGGTTTTTTTTTGTTGCTATTTGTTGAATGTTGTAGTTGTTTGTTTAGTCAATTTTTAAAATTATTTTTGTAAAGACTGTATTCTTTGTCATGTGTGGCCACCGGAGTCTCTCTTCCATTAGTTTGTCAGCTATTGAACTAACAGATTTTCTTAAAGAATTAGAGACCTCACCCTCCCCACAAAATGTAGTTCTCTGGTCCTCCCAGATTGGCTTTGTGTTGGGACATGGACGCATGGTTTAGGTAGCCTATTTACAACTCTGCCTTAGCCTTTACTTTCGGTTGTGAGGAGCCGAAAGGTCGGACCCAGGTGAAAGCTGAGCACCTTCTCAGGTCTTTCCTGAGCATGCATCCAGCCCCTGCATGCACATTGCCTCCTAGACCATGTAGTATACACAGAAGCGCTCAAAGCCTTGATTCACCCATGTATTATCCTCCTTTCAAGCCTTTCAGTCTGCCTGCTGCTTGCCCCATCTGTTCTCCTTTGCTTCTGGCAGCTGTGGCTAGTACATTTTTCTTTAAATGCTCTTGACAAACACCACCCTGGCGGCCACTTCAGCCCTGAGGAAGTTCAGGGGTAGCTGAAACAAAGGTAAACCCCTGACCTGACCCTTCCAGAAGCCACTAGACAGGTCAAAACACACAACTACAATTCTTTTAGCTACCACATTACAGCGGCCGCTGCAGTGAGCCCTGAGGAACTCAGGATGGAAACAAAGAATGCCTGCCATCTAACAGTCAACTGCGGCAGCCACCCCAGATGGTGCACCCTGAGAAGACTCAGGATGAGGAAACACAGGATACTGGCTCCAGATAGCTGAGGTGCATATCAAAAGAATGATATCAGTGAGCCCAGACTCTTGCATCTTCCCATACATAGAAAAGTGCTAAATTCTAAAACTTGAGATGTCTGGTTTTCTTTAATATTTTGATATTCTGACTACCTGGTCTGTTGCAAAAATTCCTATATATCTCGACTTCTCCCTTACCTCTTCAATGCAGTCTCTCAGGGCTGAGATACTGTGTCCTGAGCTTAAGTCTTCAGTTTTGTCCACCGAATAAAACATAATTCTCAACTTTTAGGTTGTACATTTTTTTTTCAGTTGACAGTGTTTATGTTTGACTTGTTACTAACTAAATAAAGTTGCATAAATGAAGCTATAAGATCTGTGTTTCAGCAAAAGCTTTTACCCTCTTAAGCATGAAAGGGTTTCCTACTACCAGAAGGTATTAATAAATTGAACTGAAACAGCTCTTAAAGGACTTTAAAGGTGCTCTTTTCTGATTGGTTTATAGAGATGTGTTTCTATAAACTTAATATTTCCCAAATTCACAGAAAATAGAGAAACTAAATTTCTAGTACTTTTAAGAGATTTAAAACAATCTTACAGAAGCAACAAGCTCACAAATATTTTAAGAATTTCAATTCATATAATTAAGATGAACTTTTGAACAAATTAAACTCATTTAATAATTTTGGTTTTATTTAACAATTTTGGTTTTAAAAATAATTAAGATGAACCTTTGAACAGATTAAACTTATTTAATAACTTTGGTTTTATTTAATAATTTTGGTTTTAAAAATAATTAAGATGAGCCTTTGAACAGATTAAACTTATTTAATAATTTTGGTTTAAACTTATTTAATAATTTTGGCTTTCTATATAAATATGGAGTATAATGCAAGAATATTTTATTTTTTAAATGAGAATTGGGGGACTTCCCTGATGGTGCAGTGGTTAAGAATCTGCCTGCCAATGCAGGGGACACGGATTTGAGCCCTGGTCCAGGAAGATTCCACTTGCCACGGAGCAACTAAGCCCATACACAACTACTGAGCCTGTGCTCTAGAGCCCACAAGCCACAACTACTAAGCCCGCACACCTAGAGCCTGTGCTCTGTGACAAGAGAAGCCACCACACTGAGAAGCCTGCGCACCACAATGAAGAGTAGCCCCTGCTTGCTGCAACTAGAGAAAGCCCACGCACAGCAACAAAGACCCGATGCGGCCAATAAATAAATGAATAAATTTATGAAAAAAAGTGAGAATTGGGTCTGCTATCTCAAGAAGAGACAAGTTAATCTAAAGCCCCTAAATTTCTTATGCTGGTCTAATGACTAGATAAGCTAATGTCACTTTTACACAGTATTTGGAAGAACTAAAAACATAAAATGTGCTCAAATAAATTGAATCATAATTCTGACAAATGTTTTTAAAACAGTAATTTTGTTCTGTAGTATGTCAGCTTGACATAATTTCCAAGATCTTCAGATAACTTAAAACTTTGGGCTAATATTAAAGTGAATCAATGGATAATCATTGGGCACCTATTTAATTGCAAGATTCAATACTGAAATATTGTGAAGCACAACTGCAAGTTTATGTACATATGCTTATATTTATATACTATGGAGTTGCTATATATCTTTGGGTCCTGTATTTAATGAATGTTTATTTTTGCAATTTTAAGATTTAAATTTATGTGTATTCATGAGCTTTGCTAGTCTACAAAAATGCTTGCATATGACAGTTTCTAAATTACTTTCCTTTCAATTTTGCTCTAAAATTGAAGTTACTTTCGTTAAAATTTGTCATAAATGTAGGTAGTTGAGTCCAAGAAGAAACAGTGACAGAGAAATAAAATTGAATATCAGGATAACAGAATGAGTTTTTCTAGGACAAAGAATTTTGTCCTGAAGTGTCTATTTACTCCAAAATGTGAAAAACAAGTATATATAAGTAGAAGAGAGAATAAGAGCCTGAAAAGAAACTATAAATTGTGTTAAAAATTTGGCAATTCCCCTCCCTTTGATGCACTTATTCATGAGAAGAGAGGGAGGGAAGAGCTTGTAATACCTTTACTAAGTACTATGTCAATACCAAACTAGAATTTGGTTTTGTTACAATAATCCCATTCTTAAAGAGCAACTCCGTTTTCTTTCAGGCTTTTTAACTTCTATATAATCTGTTCATATTTTTCATATCTCATCAGAATAATTTGCTTTAACTTTATAATGTCTTTTTTATCAAAACAAAGACCAAAACAAAACAAAGAACAAATATTTTCCACTTGTCAAAGATCTAAGTTTTCTTAAAATAGTTCTGCCTTCTATATTTAAATATTTTATTTCATTTTTAATTTCATGGGAAACCAACTATTACTCTCAGGCGCCCATGATTAAATTTCCTCCAACTCTTTTGATTTTGCTTTCCCAAGACTGAATCTTAAATTAAATTTCAGGATGTTTTACACTAAAATTATCTTTGAGATTCCTCAGACAGCCTATGGGAAAATCACAAACGTTAGTGCTTTTTATTACTAGTAAACAAATATTTCAACTCAGCTCAATTTATGATGTGTTACAACAGCACAGCTGAAACTAAGGGTTCAGAAGATCTCATAGTATTACAATCAGGTCATGGCCACAAGACACAGGTTGCCTGAAAGCTACACGTTAAATGGCATATTTTATTTAGGGACTAAATAGAAAAGCCAAGATTGAGCCATGAGTACAGAAAACAACATACACATGAGAAATAATCATAAACTATTTGAATTGAATTGGACCTTGCAGATTATCTAACCATTTTTTTTAACTTTACAGATAAGTGAAATTCAGAAATGAAATGACTCAACTCTAAGCCCAGTTTGTCCTGTTGCACTGTGCTGTCAACACGTCTAGTACATTAGGCAGAAGGGTACTTAATTGAAACCTTTCCACACTCTTTTCCCCAAACAAAACCAAAAAGAGTAATCAATATATAGTAAACGTGTTAAATGCAAAAGATTACAAATACAAGGTATTCTCTTGCAAAGAACAGAAATTCTGAGCTTTAACTTTTTATTATTCTCAAATAATGGAGAAGCATAGTTTAGACCATAAAGTTGATGTTATTACAGAAGAGAAACTACTAAAAAGTGGTTGCTAAAAATAAATTTTTTCTTGGCTGGTTCTCCTAAGTATAAACTAGGTATTAGTATTAGCATACTTTAGAAACAAAAAGGTACCTGGGAATGTTTATCTGCTTTCCTCAACTTAAAAATTTATCTTATACAAAGCTATTTAAACCAAATTTCTTAAGGAGAAATGATGACTAATAGCACAAATTCACAAATTATCTCACGTGCTTAAATGGAGTTGCCATTTATTATACAGCCTATATAGTCTTTATACTAAAATTGGGATTCTCAGGATGTCAATAAAAATGTATACCAATCTGAACAAATTTCTAGAAAAAACAGCAATATTTTTACGAATCTCATTTTGTATAACTGCTTAACAAATGAAATTTTTTAAAATTATTCTTCCATTTAATTTTCCCAGAAATTTCACTTCACATTTTTGAGAAAATACTTACGTGAACTGTTCCTTTGAAATACATCTCTTACAGAAAAGTCTGAATATTGAAGTATTATACCCAGTACAGTAACTTATGCATAGTAGCAAATCAGTATAGTTTTAAGTGTACACATTGAAAAGGAAATGACATTTTTAACCTTTGGTTATTTTGGAATTAAATTACATTAGGGCACCCACACTCCTTTAATTAGCTAATATATTTTAACATTTTGCTAAGTAGACAGGGCACTGCAAACACTAATGTACCAGCATTTATGCAATGCCTCTTGAAATTATGTACTGTTACCAAAAAAATAAAGAAATCATGAGGCTCTACAAAACAGCTTAGAAAAACAAGTTTTCTATTTATTTAAAAATAAGTTTGTAGTTACTACAT
This sequence comes from Hippopotamus amphibius kiboko, assembly GCF_030028045.1. Taxonomy (NCBI): domain Eukaryota; kingdom Metazoa; phylum Chordata; class Mammalia; order Artiodactyla; family Hippopotamidae; genus Hippopotamus; species Hippopotamus amphibius. The sequence continues at coordinate 67,221,702 of NC_080191.1, forward strand.
TGCAGGGACAGGAATTCTTACACATACATTCTAGTTTGTATAAAAGGATTCAAAGAATTATGCTTTAAAACTAACATAGAAAGTGTCCACCTAACAGTAAAGAAAGGTCCAATCAATATGTACAAAAAGAAAGGGCACTGCTATTCTGGTGTGAGACTGCCGTTTATAACATGATACTCCAGGTTTCCAGAAAGAAAAAACCAAAACCTCAATAAAGCTAAATAATTAATTTGTTTTTAAACTCTGTTACTTATTACATACAACAGATTTGCTTGTGTTTAACATTGTTTTCTGTACAAAATAAGCATTTTAATTTGAAAATGTGTCAGTTTCAACATTAACCCTCTAGGTCAGTTACTTTTTAAAAATTGAGCTACATTCTACACGTCTAAATATCGTGTGACAGGATTTAACAGTTTCCTAAAACATCTTTAAATAAGACCCCATCTTCTTGCAGTTTTAATATGGTCCAAAAATGTAACTTTGTATTTTGTCTCAATTTGTAGCCTTTCATTGTGATCAACACGCACAATCTTAAAAGTAATGAGCATGTGTGCATCTGCATCATAGGTGTGTACTATATATCATCTCAAACCTATTTTCTTAGCTCCTTAAATGTAGAAACTCATAGCCACCCACTATTACGTATTTGGTTTGTGCCATATAAGGTTAATTTCCTGATGATATTATCTGCATTAAAAAAAGTTATTTCAACACAGTGCTATCAAAACTAAAAATAATATATATTTATAGCTCATAATATTTTCTAATTGTTTTACTACAGTGTGTACAAGGTTTACATCTGGAGTGTCAAAAGCAGTACTTACAGTCTTCTGACTCAATGTGACCTCTTCTTGGGTATTGTACATAGTACAAAATGACTTTCCATCTGGAGTGCTTAGTACAATTAGGAACAAAAATAGCTTCTTAGTAAATGTAATATTTAGTTCAAATCACTTGGAAATTTGGGAAATGAGGGGAAATGCAAGGAGGGAAGTGAGGAAAATGTATATTTTCCAATTTTAGTAGGAAAATAAATTGTCACCTAACTTTAAACCACTTCTCAACCTGTAATAAAACAAAAACAAAAACCAACAAAACTAAATATGGGAATTGGGGAGACTGGGATACCAAACTGTACACTCTAAATATATGCACAGTTTCTTGTATGTTAACTCTATCTCAATAAAAGTTCTAAAAAAAAAAAAAAAAAAAGAAAAAAAAAAACTAAATATGGGGGTAATTCACAGAACATAAAAGTACTTCCCCTATTATAACTTTTAAAATCATATATTTCCTGCATATAAGAACACTTATAGCCCTTTTAAACACTCAAGTATCTTGGTCCTTTCAACCTACTCAAAAATAAATTTCAGGTGAACAAAAACGTTCAGAATAACAATTTTTCATTAGGTAGAAAACAGTCAAAATTGCTTCCAGTTGATAGCTGAGAGAGAGGTATGTTTGCATGTATAAAATGGAATGCCAGAATTAAACTCTATAAACTGGAGAAACTAATTTATATTACAAATCATATTTCAAAACATGTAAATGTTGCTAATATAAGATAATGTTATTTAAATACTTCTGTTAAAATGTCTGATTAATCTACTGCACTGCAGATAAGGGACAGTTCTAGATGTTAACATACATGCTGCACAAGGATCTTTCTGCTGATCACTGTATATTACATAATTCACTTCCAAGTGATACTAGAGTCAACCAAACTTTGTGTCTCAGATGTGACCTAAACAAGCTCACAGCTTTTCTATACAATTATCCTACTTAAGGAAGATCATTTTGTTACAATGCTATCAAATAGTCTTCGAATTTGTGATGTTGTGTAACAATAAAAACAATGAAAGCAAGGCCAAATCTTAAGTTCATGAATATATGCAGAAAATAGTCCAATGCCGAAACAGCAGACTGCAAAGAATAAAATTTTTAAAGTCTGTCTACTGCCCAGAGTTATGAGATTATAATTAGACTGTTTAATCTGCTCATTTGTAACATTTTATAATTTTATAAGATTTGATTAGGACTTGAGAATGTTGGGGTGGAGGGAGAGATTATTAGGGTTAGATACTTAAAAATACATAAACTGACTTACATTTTCTATGAATGTAACAAGTTATATTTTTGAAACTTTCAGTAAACTTAAAATTCTTTTATTGCTCACCTAGGGCAACTGCCAACATTTCCTTTCTGACCTATAAACAGTTATGTATATGGTGTTACTGTCTCAAAGAAGATATTTTCCAAGTGGTCAAACAGAATAAAACTATGGTGATGACATAAATTTCTCAACTTTTGCAATGTTTAGAAGCTAAATTATAAAAACAAAAAGAAAAACAAAACTAGATATATCTGGTTAATACTAACACATTTTTAAGTGTTTCAATTACAAATAATCTGATCCAAAAATGATCCAAGTCATTTTTGCCTTACTAAGCAACCAGCGTCTAATTAATATCCAAATAAGGTCATAAATATATAGTGTCTTTAGAACAGGAATAATACATTTACTTGCTGCAGGTAAGATGGTAAATACTCATTTTTTATGCTCAGGAGTTAGAACTCATACACCCTACTAGTGGTATATTTCATTCTTAAGACTGGGTACGCTCTTCCTTTTTCTGTACACACCTTAAAACTGTACACATATATATATATTTTTTTTACAAAAATGGATTTTATAGTCTTATTTTCTATCACAATGCAGATAACATCAGGAAATTACATGTTTCAAACAGATTGCCTTCAAAAGCAACAAATTAATGACAAATTTCAAACATACACACTATTATTTTCAGTAATGGTGTAACTGAGACTCGTTTTACTATACAACCAAGCCATCCATTTCTGCATTATGAAGAGTTTAACTACTGAATTTTAATTATATAGTTAAATATATTTGTTAGAAAAAAATAAATATACAAAAAACCTGAAAATTTTGAAATTATTTTCAACTGCAAAATCACAGCAATCCAGTTAAGATCTGGAAAATGGTTTACTTAATTTCACAAGAGGATATCTGTACAAATTTAGTTACAAACAATCTAAAAAGCCCAAATGCATCACTTTCCATTCTTTTTCAAGACAATCAAATGACAGCTAACATTTATCCCTACCAGAAACATTACAGAAATAATTATGTAATGTATTTTGCCAAGGTTCAATTAGAGACTTAATTTTTCTACATCAGGGTCATGCTGAGACATATTTTCCCCATCCTCACTTTTTAAAAATGTAGTATCTGAAAATTTTGGCTACATTTTTGTACCATACCAGTCCTCAGAACATACTACATTCTTTACACTTTTAAAAAAATGGACAATAATCTTTAAACGATAGAAATGGTATTTATGTTGGTTTTTAAGGTATAAAATAACTAACTGTACCATAAACAAATAAATAACTGCTTTCCTTTTCCATAGCAGTACATATAGCAATACATTCTCCTAAGTCATATAGTTATCATTTACAATAGACAACTTAATTTTACTAATGATGCAAAAAATAATAGAATACAAGGCACAATCATTAAATGGAATTTTTCTTTAGGGTGTATATTGACATACCAGCGTGATAAGGATACCGTAAAAAGTGCAGAAAAAACACAATGTGCAATGAGACCACTGTATAAAACATGATTGCATAAAAAGTGATTTGGCCTATTTTTAAACCTTTAATAATTGAAAATAACCAATCTTCCCCTTAAAATTAAACTATAAAGTATGACATTTTAAAATTATTTTTATTCTACCACTATCTAAAAAATCCTGAAAAAAGAATTTATACCTGGGTAATAGTATATAAGTATGTGTTTGTATATATATTTAATTATACCCATTTATCAATATATACACATACACACACAGACACATTTCTTTGTAAGTCATTTTAGCCTATTAGATATGTCTAAAGTTTAGAAATGACATTAATCCAGATTAACAAGTAAACATCAAATCCCATACCTTTTTCCTGTATTTTCCTTGAATCCTTTAACCACTTAAACATTTTCTCTAAAACATCTCTGTCAAAGGACCCACCAGTGCATTATTTTCTACTATTAGTACCAAAAAAAGATACATCTCAGCATAACTCTTTAATAACTTGCTCTTTAGAATAATATATAGCCTTTCCAATATTGAAAAAGTGTATGCTGTCCTGACAGTCAAAAACAGGCTTTCCACTGCACTGATTCTCAGTCTTTGGCACAATAAACAGAGATTGAGTGATTGACATAAGAATCAAGGTCTGAAAAATTAGACAGTCAAATGTTTTCCAATGTGGATATGTTTCCTTTTCATCAGTACATTTTCTCTTAAGTTTGGCAGAAATGGAATACAGCAAAAGCCTCCTCTAGATTCTTTGTAGATGAACATTCTATAATTAAAATTAAACTTTTCAGGGTATCAAATGGTGGGAATTTTATATTTGTCTTTAGAGGAAACACATTTCTTAATTTACTGCTACTCTGGTAACATCTGTTCTCCTAGGGACAAGACTTCTGTATCAACAGAAATGTACCTGGCTTGGTCAAAAATAATTCATTTTAACATAAAATGCTCTATCACTAGGAATATTATGCTCCTTAAGAGTGTAGCAGAACTGTCTTCTCCAGAAATAAATTGGGAATTCATTATAGAGACTCAATTTCTTTTGTTTTGAACAGTAGATGAAATGAATGTTGAAATGCATAACCTATCTAAGGGCAATAAATAGCAAACATTTAAAATATATATGTATATATTTATATATATATATTCATTTAAAGAAGTGAAGTGTCTTGTAAGTTTGTTGGTTTTTTTTGCAGATCAAATCATAACATTCCCTAATCCATCATAGCAGCAAGGAAGCAGAAGCCTTAGTTCTACCTACTCCTTAACTGTACCTGCTTTATAGATTTTGAAGTAAAATATTTTGGTACAAGTTACCAACCAATTAAATTAGCTTTTGCTTTTTCAGTCAACTTTCGGACTCGTCCTCTACTAGAAGTTCCAAAAGTCAAGGAAGTGTCTTCAAACAACAGCTGCCTTTGCTCCTCTTCAGAGTCATCCTCGTTATAGAAGGCTGTCCTTCGACCTTGGTTTCTAGTTCTCATGTGAGGTTCAGAGCCTTTAAGTTCCTCAAATTCTTCTTCCTCATCCATGGGATCATCTGTCTTTTTTCGGTTACTTCTCCTTAGCATTTTAACACTTGTAGGAACTATGAGATCTGAGTCTAGTTTTTGTGTCTTCATCTTCCTTTTGGGTTTTCTGCCTCCTCGACTCTTTTTCTGTAACAAATCCTCCTTTACAATATTAGTTTCAGAAAGAAAATTGCAGGTTGAAGAAGGAACTACTTCATCTCTGATGGGATGCACACTATTTTGCTCCGAGTCTTCGGGCTTTGCATACTGTAGCTTTTTGGGCTTCCTACCCCTCTTCTTGTGTGTAACTTCACCGCTGCTGGTATTAACTTCCACTTTAGGTTTCCTTCCAGGTCCTCTCTTCACAAGCTTAGATGGCTGCCCTCCGTGGCCATTTACTTGAATGCTTCCAGGTACAAGAGCATTGTTTTTACAATCTGCTGAAAGGGAACAACAATGCACTTAATATATGAAATTGCTTTCTTATTTGACCCTCAAACTAGTCAATAAGTCCACTGCTATGCATATATGTAATGACATAATCCTAATTTTTTTTATTAATGAGAAAAAGAACTGACAAAAGGCTAACAGTTTAATGATATTATTTATTTCTATTTGAAACTCACAGAGGAGAAACATCCTTAATGAAGTCATTGATGAATTGACAAAAGGGAAATGAAACTCAGCACAAATAAATTACTTGTCTAAGTGAATACTGTAAATTATGACAGAGCTGGGATTAACCAAGGTTTCTTACTCCTACCACCGCTACTACACGTTCTAGTGTATGAGCGTTGTTTTCATTACACAAAATGACCCTGTTTACTCTTATGGAACTTCACCACCACAAAGCACTCTACTGCTTCCCCTCATTTACACAGAATTTTTCTGTATTCCTACTTTCAAGCAGCTGCATCATGGAAAATAATTTTAGCATAAAATCCATGACCTTTAAAACTTGGTAACAGGAATAAATAAGGATTATCACCACCCTCTATTTTCCTCTAATCATTTTCTCTGCTATGGATGGAGGAGAAGGGGACTATCAAGACTGGAATGATTCTAACTATTTAATTCTCTCCTGGAAGTGATGATCATGATGTCTCTGACATCAGAGAATTTATAGTCTAAATGTTTCCTTACGTTCCTCAGAAGTGAAAAAGATCTCCTTTCCTACTAAATTCTAAGCAAGAGGTTTGGAAGCACATCTACGGGAACAATTTATACCAGCTGTTCTCCATAAACACCACCGTGGCTTTGATAGTCTTCATATACCCTTTTCACGAGAGCAGAAATAAGTTACTCTTGGTCACCAAAAAACAACCCCCCCCCCGCCCCCCCACAAAACAACTAAATGGCAGTTTTCTTCACAGGCTCTTTTTAGAACAGTCCTATCTCCTTATGTAACTGAATGGGCAAATGACTGATTTATAATCATAAGCAATACTGGCTGCATGTATCAATCAAATCCATGTGCACCACTATTATCAGGATTAAAATCCCATTAAAACAAACTCCACAATAAAGGCATTATGCTTTATTAAAAAATTAAAAAAGAATTCTGAAGATCAAATTCTAAATCTGTAGGATCTGGACATCATGATGAACTGCTTTTCTATGGTAAAAAAAAAAATTCTATTACTCTTTCAGATGAAGAAAGAGATGACAAACATGCACTATCACTAACTTTTCTTCTAAAATTCTGAAGTTTTTTGTTTTGGTTGTGGTGGGAGATCTGCAATGCAGTATTTTACAGGAAATCCATAAAGAGACAGAAAGTGCTGTTAAAGAGAATGCTTCTTCATAATGGTATTTTTTGTCTTGGGTTTGAGTTGTACAGTGCTTTGTAAATTTTAAGAAATAACTGTCAAGAGACGGAGTCTCTGAGCCAACAGCAGAGGAAGAGGGCGAAGCCCTTGTTTTCTGACCCCACAGTATAAATGACTTCCTTCAGATTAGTGGTTTCGCATAAGGGTGAGGGGAGGGGTGCAGGGGTGAAATGTGTGTGTGCATAAAGTAGTAAAGTATTTTCTAACAAACAATTACCCTTAACCTGCCTGAGGATTCTAAAAGATTCTTGAAGTGGTCCAAATTTTGTGTGAATATGCCTATGTGCATTTTGGGGGGAAAAAACTATGGGATTTGCTCACTTTACAAAGCAATACATAACCTAAAAAGGTTAAGAACTAATACTTTTCTAAAAAGGAATTCACGTGCTAAAAAAGAAGTGTTAAAAATCGCTCATCTGGACCTGTACTATCCAATGAGGTCACTACTAACCACACGGCTACTGAGCACTTGAAATGTAACTATGCAATTGAAGAACTGAATTAATTAAATTTAAATTTGAATATGAAGCAGTGTATATTTTGAAATACTGATTACACACTGAAATGATAATATTTTGGATATAAAGGAATAAATAAAATACATTATTAAAGCTGATAATTTCACCTGTTTGCCATTACTACATGTAGCTAGCTATTAGAACATATGTGGCTTGTACTATATTTCAACACACAGCACTGCTCGTTTCTAATAGTTAATTTGAGTGCTATTATGTGATAAGTCATCATTAATGAGTTATGTAACAGCTTACAGTTCTATACTGTACTGGTATTTCTTTGTATTTGTAATACTCAAGAACTATAAATCAAATTGGCTGTTGGGCCTCCCCTATCATAATGCTAGAACCTATTCTCTATATACATTTGATTTCTCTAGGATTCAGGACTAACAGAAGCAAGGCCAATATACCATTCAAAACTCTGAATTCAGTTCAGAAAGGAGGCAACTATAAAAATGTAAAACACTCACATAAAAAACCATTTGCTTATTTATTCAAACACTAACTGTCCACTATATACTAAGTACATGCAATTAAAAAATGAGCAAGCAGGGACTTCCTAGGTGGCGCAGTGGTAAAGAATCCACCTGCCAATGCAGCGGACACGGGTTCGAGCCCTGCCCTGGGAAGATTCCACATGCCATGGAGCAACTAAGCCCGTGCACCACAACTATTGAGCCTGTGCTCTAGAGCCCGTGAGCCACAACTACTGAGCCCATGTGCTGCAACTATTGAAGCCCAAGCGCCTAGGGCCCATGCTCCACAACAAGAGAAGCCACTACAGTGAGGAGCCTGCGCACCACAATGAAGAGTAGCCCCCACTCGCAGCAACTAGAGAAAGCCCGTGTACAGCAACGAAGACCCAACGCAGCCAATAAAGAAATTAAATAAATAAATAAATAAATTTATAAAAAAAAAAAAAAAGAGCAAGCACAAGAGTTCAGATTCTACTGGAGACAGACAACGTTAACAAAGAATTTCTATCAACATTATAAGGGCCCCAAAAGGCAATAAACAGGAAACTATTACACTAGTAGGAAAAAAGAAATTCCAAAGAAGGAAGGAAGGACAATATTTAGGGACTTCCAAGTAGTTAGGATGGCTGGGACATAAAAGGGAGAAAGAAAAGGAAGGACAGTTGGAATGTAGGTAATAGCCAAGCAATGAACAAAGAGTCTTGGATAACAGGCAGAAACATTAAACTCTGATTCCATGTTTGATTTGAAGGCAGGGTAGAATCTTAATTCTCTGTGTGTATGCGTCTGTCTGCATGTGATCAGAAAGGTCACTTTGGCTGAAATGTGGAAGATGGACTGAGTAAGGAAGAGTTGAGAACTGAGGCAGGGAGGCCAGTTAGGAAAGTACGAGTCCATATGAAAGTGAGAATGGAAAGAAGGAAATGGATTTCAGAGATGTTAAGGAGACAGAAAGAAATAAGCAGATTTGGATGCTGATTTTAAACTTACATAGGTGGGTAGATCCCAATATCATTCATCAAAATGAGGTCATTTCAGTAGAAAAATTAAATTGTGAGAGGTTTCTGGGGGGGGAATACTGAAAGGAAATGGTCTAGACACATTCTGGAAGTCATGACAAAAAATGCTTATTCTTGAGCTGTCTGCTGTCAAGAAGCCGTAATTGTTTTAACGTCATAGGGTGTATTTTATCAGTTACTTTCTCCATCTTTCAAACATAAAACCTTTACAATGAAAATGTGCTGACAAAATAACTTGGAAGCATAACTGTAAGGGGGTCAAAAGCTGTATACTAGAATAGACACCTGGCTATAGATAATCCTAATGAATTATTATTTAAAGGTCAGTGTGTTGAATTTTGTGATATTAAAAGCAATTCAAAAATTTTTCGAAAGTGCTATACTGGGTTAACTAAATTCAACTCATTTAAACTACTTGGATACACTTGGTTTTGTAATGATGAAGTTAAAAACTATTAAATTTATATCAGTAAAAGCCTTTGATTGTAGAATATGCTTTTATTTTTCATATAGCAAGTTTTTCTTGGCTTTTAGAATTTAACAATACAGTTTGCTTTTGGCACACAACTGCAAATCAAAAGCTGTCTCACTAAGTTTATCAAGAAGCTGCCTGCCAATGCAAGGCACATGGGTTTGATCTCTGGGCTGGGAAGATCCCACATGCCTCGGTGTAACTAAAGCCTGTGCACCACAACTACTGAGCCTGTGCTCTAGAGCCCTTGAGGCACAACTACTGAGCCCATGTGCCACAACTACTGAAGCCTGTGCGCCTAGAGCCTGTGCTCCACAAGAGAAGCCACCACACTGAGAAGCCTGCACACTGCAAATAAGAGTAGCTCCTGCTCGCCACAACTAGGGAAAGCCCGTGCGTGTCCAGCAACAAACACCCCACATAGCCAAATAAATAAATAAATAAATAAATAAATTTATTAAAATTTTTTATAAAATTTATTAAAAAAAAAAGATCTACAGTACCTTGCTCAATGATAGCTGATGACTTTGAGAGCACAGACGATTTCATTTTACGTTTGGCTGGCTTTTCCTTTTCCATGTTTTCTTTTGTAGAATTATTCCTAGTGCTGTGACTAAAATTGGACTGACCAGGACTTGAAAGAGTATTCAAGGTTTTGGAATGTTTCACGGAATTCTCTAGAACTGAAACAAACATACAAAAGATTAAAAGCTAAGAGTTAAATTATTTAATCTTAAAACAAGCAAGAAGGTTGGGATTACTTCTAATGTAAATTGCTTGAATTAGCCAACAGGACAAAACCTGGGGAATGCTTAAAGCTTCTGTAAGAAATCTTTCAAAAAGGAAAAAGGTATACATAATATATAGTTTCAGACCTTTCAGAAGCTGTCCAGTCATTACAAGATTATGAAGGTAAGTGCTGGCAAACTGCTAGCAAGTCTGGGTTCTACGATTTAAACTTAAGCTGTTTGGATCAGAGTTGTCATTTTTAAGCATTATCCTATACTAACACTCCTAAACCTCAAAATTCTTTTCCTTATCAAAAACAAAATTTAAAAAAAAGTGTAAAAACATAAAGAAAAGCAAAACCAACAGTGTGTGCTGGAATTTACTAAATCCAATATATTCCATTTGGCAAAGTAAATGTTGAAAAAGTCATTATACATACTTTAACTTAGAAACTGTAACTGATTCTTACTTGTTTTCCCTGGCACTGCAGATGTGTTAGCTTTCGAAATAAACGTCTTTGCTGCTGATGAAGTAGATGGTTGCTCAGTGGTAACTGGATCTATGACCACTCGATTGCTTCTGGTTCGAACTACAGAACTGGATTCCGTTTTACCATTTATCTGAGCAGCATTGTGCCTTGGTGGTATTGATCGTGTAGGTACAGAGAATGGAGAGGTAGCAATTTCTGACTTTAGCTGAGGTTTTAAGATCCTTTTCTTCCGTTCAGGGCTGTAAGTAAAACAGTTATCATTAATAATTCTTACAGTTCTATGTGGATGGATAAAATAGTTTTATAATACTGTTGGATTCAATATTTGTACTGTTATGAAATATGTTAAAATATGAGATTTGTAGTGGATTTCATATGGTTGTGAGCCTTTGAAAAGTGAATATTTAGTGAAGGATCGCTGTAAATGCTATAGTTATATGACAGGAAGCATGATGCCATCACTATCCTAAAAATGCTGTTTTTACTGTACAGATTTAGCAGTTTGAATTTAAGCACTTACACTAGTATAGCTTTAGTTAAAAGATTAAAAATCCTCCACATCATAGGAACTTGCATGTCAAATATATCATTCTGTAATATAGGGAATAGTAAAGGAAGTATTAAAAAACACCAAGTTCTATTACTTAGATGACAAAGTTATAGATCCGTTGATGATACTTAAAAGAGATCAAATACCTTGATGCAGCACTACTGGAAACAGAGCTGCTTCTATTTCTTTTCCTCCTCCTTTTGGTTATTGTATTTCTTTTATGAAAACGAAGGGCAGATTTATAATCTGATAAAACTGAACTAATGTGTTCTTCAAAGAAAGCAGACAGGCGCAAACTCATGCTGTAAATCTATGGAAAGAAAAAAAACTGCTCAAATGTTCCTCAAAGGAAATGCCTGTTTAGTAAATATTAACATATAATTTAAATATTTTTCTAGCAAAAAGTTTTTAGAATTTAAAACATTGCTTTTTCTCAATCTCTTTTGACAAAGACTAAAACTGAAACATTATTACAATTAAATTATTTTTGCATTTAGCATTATTACAATTAAGTTATGTTTTTATTTCTTGTCTGGCCAAAGAAAGGTAAATGTTATTTATAGCTTTACTCATTTTTATGAATCACGTGAGCATTATATGAAAAAAATGCTCCTTTCCACTAATGCAGAAAATAGCTGGAACAGTTAAGAACACGTACCTCTAAAACATATCAGGACAATGTGTACATGATATCTATTCAACCGCACTATCATCAAGAAAAGTAACCATTCCCAAACATTAGTGACAGCTGCGTTTTTTCATAGACGGAATAAAGTAGAAAGATGTGAATTCTTTTCTTCCACTAACATATCATTAAGAACCTAATGGGAAGTTTGTCAATTTTGCTTTAAATTTTAAATAAAAGCAGCATTTAGTTACTCAATATACTTTTCTAACTTCATTTAATTTAAACAGAAAATAAAGCAATTTAATTATATACCCTTGATCTTTTGCTTGGTGTATAAGCTTTGGAATTACTAAAAATAAGTCTGACATCTTTACACAACTCCATTGGTGACTCATAATTCCCGGCCTCTAAAGTCTCTCTAACGGTAGCAAAATCCATTGGAGTGTCAATGATGTCTCTGTAATCCTAAGAGAGGGAAAACAAGTCATATTAATAATAATAATAATAATACATTACTTCTCATAACAGGGATTCACACACAATTTCTGTGACGGCTCCAAGTCCTAGAACTATTAATAATCGTTCCTTGTTTCCCTCGTCAAGGCTCCCTTTCTCCCCTCAAGTCATTTTTATTTTTTTCATGTCCCCTACCTTTTATTGCAATCAACACAGGATTTTTCTCATTCAAGAACCTATAAATTCTGCTTTTTTTTCCCCTTCAGAAAGAGGTAAAGGGTAGACTTGTGTTAGAAAAAGGGGCCTAAAAGAATATTGAGAACACTCAGTTCTACAGCTACAAGTTTGATGTAAAAACCCAAAACGTTATACTGCCCATGAACCCTAAAAGCTGCTGATTCACTGAAACATTAAGTATACCTTTAACATTAAGAGATAAAAACAATGAAAATATGTTAACATCCCACTTATGTGAAGGACTGAGTTCTAGTAACCTCAACTTCAGTACTACAACTACTACAATTGGGAACTTTGCAATAATAAAGAATTATGAATGTAAGTATCTGTCACAAAGCCTTTGTACTTCATTCCATAGAGGAAAAGTGCAATCACTCAGAGTCCTTACTTAGTCAATTGTGTATAAAATAAAGCAACAGATTAGAAGCAATAATAACAGACAAATGAAAGGAGAAAAAAGCAAGAGAATAGTATAAAATAATCTGAATATGGTATCTTTTAATAGGAATAAATACTACTATACCTTTTCCATAGCCCTAGAATACGTAACTATTTTTTGAAAGATAATCACTTGACTTGGCCCCATCAAGTTTAAATTATGATCAAATATATTTGACCACAAAGCAAGTAGTATTAGTACCTTTTACAAATAGGGACAGCTTCATTTCATCCTTAACAATCTGCAATGCCTTTTATTTCCTTTTCTTGTCTTAGTGCTTTGGTTGGAGTTTGCAGTACTATGTTAAATAGCAGTGGTGAGAATGGACACTTTTGCTTCACTTACAGTCTTAGGGGGAAAGCATTCAGTTTGTCATGATTAAGCATAATGCTGGCTGTAGGTTTTTAAACAGATGTTCTTTATAAAGTTGTGGAAGTTCCGCTTTATTCCTAGTTTTTTTAAGAGTTTGTTTTCATCATTAATGGTGTTCTGTTTTCTTAGATTATGTATTTGTATATTGGGCATTCATTCATCACAGGGCCAACTATATTAATTATATTTTCTTATTTTCTATATTCTTGATACTCTGGCATTTTGGAAGCCAAACAGATCTAAGGAGAGACTGCCCCCTCCCAGGGACTAGGCAATTCTTACAGATAGCAAAGGGTTGTTATGGGAATACATCTTTCATATGCAAACCAACCACCTCCTCAAGCAACCCTCACACACCAAGCCAATATTTCTTCTGCCCTGAATCATCCTAGGGTCAGGTATCAGACAACTAGAGACCAGACCACCCCTATACCCCAAAGCCAACTGGACTAATTCAAACCAGCCAATCTTAAGCTGTAGACTATGCCCCCCCTTGCCTTTCTCATGAAAACCTCAATAAAGGCTCTGGCCTAAGCTTTTCCTTTGCTCCTTTCTTCTGCAACCTGACTAAAACCTTGTGCTTCCCCTGTGGCCCTAAGTGGGATTTGGTGACCCCCTCTCTGGGACTTGTAAGTATAATAAATTTCTTCCTTTCAGGACTCACTGTCATTTCCTCCTGTGGCCACAATGATTAACTACCACACCATACCATACCCAACATGTACATTCTTAAAACAAATGAGTACTGAATTTTGTCAAATGCCTTTTCTGCATTGATATGATCACGTGATTTTTCTCCTTGATTTCTGAATACTGAACCAGCCTTATATTCCTGGGGAAAAACCCACTTGGTCAGGGTACAAAATCATTTTTATATATTGCTGAATTCTATTTGCTCATATTTACATTTTCTTCTTTTGTAATGTTTTTGTCTGGTTTTGACATCAGGATAATACTGGCTTCACAGAATGAGTGTAGCAGCATTCTTTATCTTGAGGAAGAGATTGAGTAGAATTTGTGTTAATTCTTTAAACATCTGGTAGAATTTTCCAGTGAAGACACCTGGGCTTAGAGATTATACATACTTGGGCTTACAGGAAACAAATCCATACGTTCCCCAAACAAAGAGAAATGAAAAGCAGAGCACTGTAGCATTACTTCAGTTCTTCTAAGAGGTTTTTTGGATGGTAGGGTTTGAATTAGTCCAGGTTATCACATTGCTGGAATTAAAGATTTATCTTCTATATTTACGATTATGTTTCTTGATTTTTAAAATGACAAGAAAAAGTCATTTTATGATATTTACCTATCGATGAAATTTCTCTATTTTCATCACTGCAAATTAGAACACTCATAAAAAAACAGATAATAAAGTCAGATGATACTGCACCCAGGTCATGATCTCTCATAAAACATTTAATTTTCCTTTGAAACCATAAATATTATCTGAACTATGTAATCTTTAATAACTGAAAAAAGGAATAAAAAAAATCGTAGTTAAATTTAGATTGCTAAGACTGCATGCAATATAAATGCAAAAATAAATACTTGTAACATGTTTACTCAAACTTTTTCCATGAATTCCATAAAGATCATAAATTGGCATAAGCTACATATATAATACTGCCACCCTACATTTATATATAGTGCTTCAGTTTAAAAACTATTTTAATGTTTAATAATAACTAGTAATATTCTCAATTCCATTTCTATAACCCTGTAAGGAAGGTTAGAGACAAGTATTTTTTTCTTGTTTCCTAAATAATTTCCATAATAAATTCACGGAATTAGCATAGAAAAGAAAATAGTAAAAATATATTCAGATAGGAAAACGAAATGACTTGCTCAAAACTGCAAAACTGGTAAGAGGCAGAGCTGTGACAATAACCAAGTTCTTCAGAGTCTTAGTTCAGGGTTACTTCTTTTTTACCACACTGTTCAATTTAGATTGACCATTATATAGCCAAATGATAATGAGATAATAAGAACATGTATGAAATAAAAAAGAAATAAACTATAATCATAAAAATAAACAGTAAACTGTCATGAATAAGATATATATGTATATATTATATATATACAAACATATATATTAAAATCAAACTGATAAGTAAAGAAAGTATTTTCAAAAATGCTTACTGGATATTCAAGAAGATCAACTGGCTGGCGGAAAGGCTCAGAATCTTCACACTGAAATATCAGATTTAACAATTCTTGACACTGTTTCTTCCATGCCTGAATATCATAAGACTGTGCTCTGTTACGTAATCTTCTTCTAGGCTGATGGTCCTAAAATTAAAATGTCCAAATATATTAATAATACATATAATAAAATTTTTATTTTTAATCTTGGATAATTAGGTAATATACAGCAATTCAAATAAAGGAAAACATCATTCACTTAGTTCTGAAAACCACGCATTTTTGTGATGGAAACTGATCAGAAAGTAATACTTAATGTGTCTTTAAAAATACTAAGAATAAAAAATGCTCAATACATTTTAATTCATATAAAGTACTTCTGTTAAAACAAAAAACTTATTACCTTCCTTTTCCGGGTAGAAGTTCCTGGCACATCAGTGTCTTCTTTCTCTTCTTCCTTTGAAGCAAGAATTTATCAGATTCATAAAATATTCTAGGTTTCACTATATCCTATAGTTTTTTTTTAATACCAATTATCTCCTTTACATTTTGGAAAACCCAAAGTATATACATGATGCTGGAACACTTTATTGACTCATTAAAGAGTCTACCATCCACCCACCATTAAAAAAAATTGTAATTATAACAAGACAATTTTGAATCTTTTTTTTTTAAAAGTTAACCACAGCATTAGGCAAAAATAATTTTCTTAACAGCATTTATCTGAAAACTACTATGTGTAAATTTCTTTTTATATATGGAACAAATGTAGTAATCATAATGAAATGTTAAGTACCTCGGAGTCAGACAAAACTTTCTTCTTCATTGAATTGTAGAGTGGAATTATGTTATAACAAGTCTGATCCCTAAATAACAAGGAAATGTTAGTATACAAGATTGGAGTCATGAGATTTTTGTCCTTTAAACCTGTTACTAAAAGAAGATTTTAAGATAAAACTTGAAGTTGAAGGCTTCTTCATCAGTTGACTTCAAAACCCTATGCAAACACATCTGCCCCTGCCCCTCCACTCCATGTGAGGCCTCCACTTTGGCCTATTTCATTACACCAAGCCCAATTCCCATCTCCCAGGTTTTGCTCAGGTCACTGCTGTGCCTGGAATGCCTTCCTTCATTCTTCAGTCTACAAGGGATAGCTAGTATACCTCCTGTCTTCTAATTCCTTCTTCCTTTTATTCTTAAATGTAGGCATTCCCTAAAATTTTGTCCTTAGCCAGCTGCTATACCTTTTGCCCAGATAATCTTATATATTTGCAGTTTATCTGTGTTAATGAACTCCAAATTACTATAATTTGGTCTGACTCTTCTCCTGAGATTCCTGCCACCATCTAAAATTCTGCATGTCTAAACCTGCCATTTCCCACTCTTCCTCCCTTTTCTTTTTAACTTTTTTTTTAACCATTCTCACAGTAATGCATGGTTTTTCACTATTCCTTCCCTTGCCTTCTCCTTATAAACTCAGTCATTGGTCACGTTCTATGATTCTACCTTCAAAATCTCTTGGAATTTGCTTCTTTCTCACTTCCATAAATTAAGCCTTCATCACCTCTTATTTGGTCAGCTGTAGAAGTCAATTTATAGTCAAATTAATATTTTAAGGCAATTTGCATCATGTTATTCTCATATTAAAATAATTTCAACAGCCCCTTGCTTTCTGTCTCTTCCCAATTGGTTAACATTAGCCACGGCAGTCAAATTAATATTTTTAAGGCACAGCAAGCATCATGCTATTCTCATGAAAAAAACTTTGCAACAGCCTCTTGCTCCTCATGCTCATATTTTAGTATAGTTCCTCAGATCAGCATTTGAGGCCTCCACAATATGGTCCAAACCCGAGTTTAGCACACTGTATCCCTATTACTTCTGCTCATGTACTCTCTACTTCACCTGATTTCAATTACTCCACTCCCTTAACAAATCTTTACCTTCCTCCCTCATGCCATTCTTCATCCCTGGAATGGCTTTTCTTTCATCTAACTTTTGAATCAGTATCTATCTTGTCCATAACATCTTAACATACTTCTCCCTGTACCTGAAATCCCACCCTTATAGCCAGAAGTGACCCTATCCTTCATCTAAACATTCATGCAAACTCTCTTTACTTTTTCCTTATATTATAGTTCCTTACAGATTTATCTACCCTATAAAAACCATATTAAGAGGATAATTATACATTTCTTTCTATCTTCAAGTATCTACTACAATACTGTGTATACATCTATTGCTTGAAATAACTTGGGTAAATAACTTAATTAAAAAGTACAATTACCAAAATTTCAAGACATATCAAACATCCTGAAAAGTCAGCTAAAAATGGTTTTTAACAAATTATATACCTCTAAAAAATGCCAGGGATTTACTTTTAGATATATATAATATAAATACTTTATTATTTTATTTTAATCTGTTCTTATAAGGCATTTCAAAATAACTATTTGAAAGAAATACAATTCTATAGATTATACCAAATGCAAAAATAATCGTTTCATATAAACTATTTCACTAAAATATGAATTTACTGTCGTGATTTTATTGATTCCTATCTCTTTGGAAAAATAGATATACATAACATACATAAAAATACAAAATTACAGATTTTTAACTATCAAAACTTTATAGTTAGGATATTACAAACTTTTACAACCAAGTTATATAAACAGTTTTCCAAGGGTAAGTTTTATTACCTTGATTATTAATTCTTGATTACCAATTTTACTGAAAAGCAGCAAAAGCTTAGCAATAACAGCCCCGAAACAACTTGGAAGGCAACAGATTTCTTTTAAAAAGGTAGAGGAAGGGCATAAAGTTTATCTTACTAATTTTCGTTGGTAGTTTTCAATATTCATTTTTATATATTTTTTTATATTTGGTGGTTATTTATATGTAATTACCTACGTCCCTTAGCAAAACAAACAAACATAAACCCACCTCGCACCAAGAAAAGGGACCCTATGATTATGCTGACTGATAAGAATGAAGCTGGAGATGGTATTAAAAAAAAAAAAAAGCATCCATAATCTCTTCATGTAAAAATGGAAGCTGATTACAGGTGAATATTTAAGCTTAAATTAGAAAATACCCTATTCTCCTCTTAATGAGAAATTATCCAGTATAAATTACCTTAATATGAATTCAGAGCTGTATTTTATATAAAATATATGATTCATTCCATGAATACATAAAATCCATAAGACACAAATAAAAGTCCTGCTGTCTTAAGAAGTTGTAGTTATCCCTCTTGGTATGGGATTAATGAATGAGGAAGTAAACTTGACTTTGAAGAAGAAAACCTTGAAAGTTAAATTCGGTTTCCTGCTGACCTATTTGAATACCTGTTCATGAACTTGACAGGGGCAATACAACGTTAAGATGAAAGGTTCTCCACTCAAATGGCAGACTCTTATTTACTGTGAAAATTAAACAAGTTAACCTCTAAAAGATACAATTTCCTTAACTGTAAATTCCAGATAATGATCTCTCCCATCTGTAAGATTTTTATTTGACTTAGAAGAGCTAATTTAGGTAAAACATTACACATTCAATACAAGCTTGCTATTATTATTATCCAACACTGGATTTAGAGAAAGACCCATATTTTCTTACTTTAATTGCAGAACACAACTGTAATACAATCTTATGATTTAGTAATTATTATCAGACAATGAACTAAACGTCGCTTTAGACAGACATATGCTTCCTATTTTGAGTGGAACTATGTTTATAGCACAGCATGTGAAATGATGTATAATAAAAAATGATTGTATTCTACATTTTGACACTTTACATTTTAAAATACTGCTATTAATTATTACAATAATATAATTAAGTGTGGAAATATAACTTACTTTATAAAATGTAGAAGAAGATCAGTCACAAATTTAGCAGATTTCACAATAGGGCTTCCAGGCTCATTAAATGTTCGTGTATTATGCTCTATATATCGAACTTCCCACATTAGGGAAGAAACTCGCCTTTAAACAAAATGCAGAAGTCTTATTAATCTGTTTATACTCAAAATACATACACACATTTTAAAACCAAGACGTTCTGACTTTTTAACTGTAGTCTTAATTACAAAACTCGCACCTTAAAAAGCTGCTTTCAAAACAAGAGAACCTCATTTGAGTTAGGGGGAAAAAAGAGTAGCAACATTATGTACTGGCATAGAAAATGTCTGGATTAGACACATTAGACTATAAACAGGGCCTTGTTTTAGGGAGAGAGACTATCAATAAGGAGGGCAGCAGGAGGAGATAAACAGTAGAGTTTTAGTTTTTGCTTTACATATTCCTTTCATGTATGGTGCCATTTTTTGGTTAATGAGCATATCTGACTTTTACATAAAAAAAAACAAGCAATTTCAATTTAATTCTATTACTGTTTGAAAATGAAAAGCTAACTAATAGCCTACTTATGAGATACAAAAATATAAAAACGTGATGAACATGTTAGTTTACTAAGAAACCTAACTAAATGAAGAAAAAATTTTTTCACACTAAATTGACAATACAGTTGATCCTTGAACAATGGGGGAGGTAGGGGCACTGACCCTCCTTGCAGTGTAAAATTTGAGTACAACTTTAGAGTTGGCTCTCTGTATCCGAGGTTCTGCATCCATGGATTCAATCAACCACGGATCACGTAGTACTACAAGTATGTATGTACTGAAAAAAAGCCGCATATAAGTGGACCCGTGCAGTTGTTCAAGAGTCAACTGTACTAAATTTTCGGTGTTTTATTATTTTATTTCAGTAACTATAGAAAAATCCAAAGACAACTTCTAGAACATCATCCAACTTAAGATGATAAGGAAGAAAATACTCAGAAACCATTACTGATGTGTGAACAGAAAACAATTATATGGAATTTTAAAGAAATTGTATATAATTGTGGATACAGAAGCATACAGAAAAGCCTCTGTGCATTTCCAATAACATTTACAAGGCTCATTCTAATAAAAGAAGCACAGGCCATTTTCAGGGTACCCTACTGAAACTTTGTGTAAAATAAGGCATGAAGATTTAATATTAGCAGGGCAAACTGATAGCGGTTTAAGACTGAACTAGAGGTATCAAAGAGAAAAACTATAAACTGTAAGAAGTCTGAAGCCAATGAGTAGAGAAGCATGAAAGTGTGAAACAGTGAAACAGCACATGAAGGCATCATTATTATGAAATAAGAACATATCTCAGGTCTGTAACTACAATATCTGGTTAAAAATCAGTCTGTTTCTAATTTGTGTAAGCATTCTGTTCCAAAAGATTTTTTCCTAAATTGGCTACTAAGCTAGGTTAATGCCAAAAAGCCTAATTAAGCTGTAATGTATACTGAAATACAGTACACTTTAGCAATTCTCATGTGAGCAGTATTTCTAAGAGAAAGTTTATTTTTAACAATGGTGGGAGATGGCAGAAGTTTATCTTTCTAGATGTAGTCCAACTACTAGTGGGTAGAAAACAACTCTTTCTCTCCCTTTCATCCTCCCATGTCTTGTTACACTACGTGTAACTCCTAAAGTTTAACCACTTAGGGGCCTGGAAAGAAATAAGGATACAGTTAAATTTCTTCTCCATTTCCTCCCTTAAACTTTTAACACGTAATGTTAAAAATAATTTACTTAAAGAAATATGCTTCAAGAGGAAGATGGCTGGGAGGCACATATCACAGGTGATTTCCTCCTCATCTCAATGCTTTTTACAAATATTAACGAAGCAGCAGCAGAAACAGCTAACAAGATCAGAATGTGAAGTCCAATATCTTAGTTTTCTTTATTCCAAGAGGTTCTCAGTGAAGCAACTCTACCCAGCAGGAGACATTTGGCAATGTCTGGAGACATTTCTGGCTTTTACAACTAGGGGCTGCTATTGGCACTTAACAGTAGACCTAGGCATAGGACAGCCCCTCATAATGAAGAATTTTCCAGCCCTAAATGTCAGTAACGCTTTTTGAGAAACCCTACCTTAGTCAGTAAGGAATAACAATGGTGTTTTCAGTGCCAGGTACACATAGTACCAAATTAGAATTATAATTGAAGTACTAAAAAGAACTAAAGACACATGTTACACAGAAAAATGTGAATACAAAATATGATTAAAAAATTCCCTAAGTTAAAGTAAATAGTAGTGTAAAGAATTGCAGGAATATAAAACTGGTCACAAAAATACAGTTTTAATGCAATATTAAAGTTAAAATGTTGCTGGGCTTGCTAAGCAAGTCACAAGAAATGTGAAAGCTAAAAGTATGATTTCATTATGTGAAAACAATGGACTTAATCTCAGCAATAAACCTACAAAGCCTGCCCAAGATTAGAACGCAATGCTTATCAAAATTGTTAACCAGCAGAGGCAAATTAACCGAAACTACTTCTTTTTTAAACTCTACTTACATTTCAAACTAAACTACAACTATAAAAAGTACCCCAAATTTTCCTAATTTCATTTTTCAGAAGTACTTTTAAGGTAAATAAGAGAACACACAATTTTTAGTATTATTCTATGAAAAATCCATGAACAAATATTTCAGTGTGATATCTAGGAGAAAATAAAACATGTTGGACTGCTTCATAAAATACGATACAAAGACAGTGACCATCAATTCATATTCGTTTCTAAGCGTGGTCTACAGCCCAGCAGCACCAGCATCACTGGGAACTTGTTAGAAATGCAGACTCTCAGGTCCTACTCTTAACATACTACCAGATTCTGCATTTTAACTAGATCCCCAAGGTGATCTGCATGCTCGTTAAAGTTTGAGAAACACTGCTACAGAGAATCAGTAAAAGGGTGAAAGAATCACTTAGCTTTCTTTTGGTAGTAGCTACAGCAAATGGTTCTAACCTGTAAAACCTGTTTTCCAGTCTTTGTTTAATTGTACTTAAATCCGTTGGATATGCCACTACAGTGCAATACATGGGATAGGCTTGCAGATCCACAGGGGCCACAAATGCTGAAGCAATATCTAAGATAAAGAAACAAGTAAGTTTATAAATTTATTTTTGTATTGCTTAAAATACTTCACAATTCTGCTTGAATTAAGCCTTTAAGCCTTAAGTTCTACTCCACATAACCATTAGTCTACCACCATCTTTTGACAGAAAATACGTACAGTTTAGCTAACACAGTCTCACTTTTTATTACGTCTACATTTATACTGCAAAATTCTAGGAATATGTGTTACTTATAGATTCCTTAGAAGAAAAGAGGTAACAGACAATACATAAATCTGACCTATTAAAGAACATCCACATATATTTCTATAATTAAAACCAGGCCATTTCTGAATCTATATGTTATGTGTTCGACAGTTATGTGTTTTGACATAATTACTAAATTTACTTAACTACTAAAATTACTTATATAAATTATTGTCTCAGATACTATCTTAAGTGTTGCCATCTTTTAAAAGACTTCAGATGAAAATATCATCCAATATGTATCTCCAATATCTTCAGCTCTTATTCATGTTAATTTCTCCCTTAGACTCTTTTAAAGCTGATTCTTACTGAAAGTATAGGTTAATACAAACCACCCCACTAGTTTAGTTATTTGGGGTACCAAGACTTCAGATAATCACGCTTTGTGGTCATTGTTCTTTTTTTTCTTTGTTTAAATAAAGCAAAGCAGTTCATATACTCTCTCCCCACCCTTCACAAATATTCTATTGTTTATATGTATATCAAGTTAAGAGGAAAACTGGTACATAGCTACCCATATAATTCAGCTTTCAGCCCTCCTCTTTCAATTCACATCATGTCAGCTTGAGTATGTCAAAGGTTTTAAAATTAGGTTTTGGAGGATCTAAATTTTTCAGCAGTATCGCTGGGCTTTTCTGGGGTCCCTCACTCTGAAATTCAGCTACAGTAGCCTCATTCAGAACTGTTTTAGATATCTGAGTCCTGTGTAAAATCACATTAAAAAATATCACTTAAAAATGTTTGAAAACACTGACTTATGATATTGTGGAAACAAATTTTTCTTGTATAATAATATTTTTCCTTTCCTTTGCTTTCTGGCAACTTTCTCTATCTATACTCATGTGTTACTATTATTTACCTAGTGTCATCAACTGGTTTATTCCTGTAACAATTCTTTCACATTCTTCATCCCTGGGATTGGAACCCCATTCGCCATCAAGAGGCTTATAGATCAATGATCTGCATTCAACATCAGTTAAAGGAACACTGGTACCTAGTTCTTCAGGAAATACAGCTGAAATGCAAAGAAAGAAATCAGATTTAGTGGAAAATATGTGGTAATTTACTAATATTTAGGTTATCTTTAGAAATTAGTTGATACTGTTATAAAATTAAAGCATAATTTTGTAAAGATTTGGTAAGTATATTCTTTATTTTCATTAAAGGAAAGTATGTTTCAGGGGTCCCTAAAATTTATTCTTTAAAACATTAATTTCATAATTCTCTGGATGAGCATATAATTACATCTCCAAAATTATACCTTACAACTTGCTCTATTATCAGTTACAGGTGAAGGAGAAAGTATTCTTATAAAATGATGCAAATTTAAAAGTTTTCTGAGTCATTTCATAATATATAATCTCCATATTTACTTTGATAAAACACACCAGGTGAAACTGAACAAAAGTGGTATTCTTCCAGAAATCCTTCAATCAAAGCCTCAGTTTTTTAAAATGTAGGAACAGAGAGAATTATGAATACTGACAGATGATTCTTATGCCTTTTTGCTCTTAAATGATGAAGGTACGCTTTTTGCACGCCTGAATCTTTAACTTAAGAGAATCATTAGGGGGTGGTGGTGACATAAAAACTACAAATCTGCCAAGCAATTTTCTTCTTTGAACTAGACTTCATGAGAGAAATGTTTGGAAATATGCTACTATTTGTTTACAAAATTTCTCCTCGTCCCAAAATGTAATTAAACTCTATGAGTGCATATGCATGTCTATCCAAATAGAACAAAAATAACAAAAACCACCCCCTTAGCCCAGCAATATATTTAGGTAGGAAACAAGTAGTATATTACTGTCACTAATTCATTTCAAGAAATACCCCAGGCATTACAGCATCGATTAGTTTCATTTCTCTCATATTTACAATAGTCTGATGTGAATTCAAATTCAAACCTTCACAAAGGAGAGAAATAAAACCAGAACATAAGCCACGTAACAGATTTACAAGTTAAGATATTTTAAACAGCTCTAATTTAGCAGTGAGATGAAAAAGACATTATTGGTATTGGTATCGCAAAGTGATAATTTCTAGAAAAAATCAGTCTTGAACAAAATCAGCATGACCATTTTCTCATTTCTAAGATTTATCAGATTGGGCTTACTTTTTCCATGTTATTCTTCCTCAGATTTTTTAGAATACAGTAACTAGTGATGAATTCCATTTATAAATGATTATTTCTACTATGTTACAATTCAGGTATTTTTTCCTTTTTGCTTTTTAAATTCTTTATTCTTATCTGATGGTTAAAGTAAAATACTATTAAAAAAACCAAATACAGAATAATGTAAAAGATAATTTGTGGAAGTCCTCATATCCCCACCCTTTGTAAATGATCATTAATAATATGGAATATATCCTTTGAAACCTTTTTAGGCATATACAACTGTGTGTGTTGTATATTTTTTAAATTGAAACAAAAACGGGCAACAAAATGCAAAGAAAACGCAATCACCAGGCTTCAGCCACACTGGTCTTATCTCAGTTCTAGGAAGATGTCCTACTCACTGCCTAAGGCTAACTCCCAAATCCACAGGCAATGTGTCAGGCCATATGCAAGATGACAGTTATTATTAATTATAATTACCTACTCACTGAGTCCCTACATGTGTCAGGCTCTATAATAAACACTTTACACATATGCTATCATTTAATCCTCACAGCAGCCCTTATAAGGAAAGTATTAGTTTACATAGTTTCAAAGGCAGAAACCTAAGAATCTGGAGTTTTCAGACTTAAAGGAACTTGCCAAGATGATATAGATAGAAGACAGTGGAGCTAGGATACGAACCTATGGCTCACTCAAAAGCCAAACTCTCAGTATATTACGTTGTACTCTATGTATTCTGCTGCAGCTACAAAAATATCTTTGATTACATGTGCTCATCTTCTGGAGTGAATAATAATTAGCAAATCAGTGTCATATTTTGCTGTAATTAATTTCAACCTTCCCTGTTAAACTACAAATTCCAAGTGAGCAAGGATTATGTCTAAGTTTTTTGCTGTTATGCCTCCCTTACCTCCAAGATCAACAACAGGTGTATAATACATATTTGTGAAATGAATATTTTCTACTTGGTCTTCATTAAGAACTCTTTGTAGTTGCAAGTTAGCAAATCAGATTTTTGTTTAAGAAATTAACGCCATAATACAGACACAAAAAGCTTAACCACACACTTACCATTGTTAGGTATAAGCTCCATATCCCACGGACTCATCTTTTCTGTGTCTCCATTGTCCCAGCTTAAAGAAAGGAAAATCTTTATATTAAATAAAAATCAAAGCACTGCACTGCAATTTTAATAAAATTACATTGTAAAAATAATTACTTCAGTGTTTAAAAGTAGTATCTTTATTATTTTATTAACAGATGGGGAAAACATTCAAAGCAAGTCAGGCTGAACCAAAAATACAATACTTCCTTACCAAACATTGTAACACTGAAACAAACTATCAGGGTACTCAGGCTGAAGAGGTTCCTGGCTTTCAATTGTTCCAAACCACCAGGCATCATCTATGACTGATCTGAAACGGTCACCTGGACAAGAATAAAAGCCATCTCATTACTCTGAAATGAAACTCTGCTGATGTTACTCCTCTTTTCCAAAGTATACCTTTAAGATATATAAACTGCCTGTATGATTGTAAAAGACCTATGAAAAATGACCTACACATTCCAAAATAAATAAAATCAGCAATATTGAGGGAAAAAGCAATTTAATAAGCACACTGGAAGTGTGACACATCACTTTTCAGTACTATTTTTTACATTTTATTACAGTAAGGAGAAATTCACTCTTACTCTAAACATTTTTACCAATCTAGCACTTTAAATTCATCATTAAGACTATGCACAAATTTTTCATTCGAATAGAAACACAATTTCTTCCCAACAAATATTTATAGTCTATCTTTAATTTCTTACTTTCTGTAGGGAAGTTTCTCTAATCAACAATTAAGAATCCAGCCTAAAAACAAACCAAACCAAAAAAATCCAACCTGCCTTCCTTTGACTCAATCACCCTTAAGTTACTAAACACCTTCCCTTTCCTACAGAAACAAATAAAAAAGAAACAAAAACAACTAATCTTTGTAAAACAGACAGCACCCCTTACATCCCTTTCCTTACCCAATTGTATTCAGCTACTGTCATATTACTGAAAACTGCTTTCCTCAAAGACCCTAATAAGCTATCTTCTCAGCTTCCCTGTGTCATAGGAAATCTGTAAACTATTCCGTTCCTTTTTGTCACACTTTCCCCTTTCTCACAGTACTTAAGTGATTTTTCTACTGTTAAGTGTAGGTTACGATCTGAAAGATTTGAGTTCAAATAACTTATCCATGTGACTTTAAACAAACGAATCTCATCTGAATCAGTTTCATTTTCAAACCCATAAAAAAAAAGCATTTATCTTCTCATTTTTTACCAAAAAGGATTTAACAGTTTATAAAGATACATAGTCATCCCTCAACATTTGTGGGGGATTGACTGGTTACAGGACACCTGCAGATACCAAAATCTGTGAATGCTCAATTTCCACATGTAGAATGATATATATTTGCACATAACCTATGCACATCATCTTGTATACTTTAAAACATCTCTAGATTATTTATGATACCTGATACAATGTAAGTGCTATGGAAATAGCTATAAATGCTATGTAAATAGACGGCCACCATAATGCAAATTCAAGTTCTGCTTTTTGGAACTTTCTGGAATTTTTTCCTTCAGAATATTTCTGACCCAAGGTTGGTTGAATCTGTGGATGCAGAACCTATGGATATGGAGGGCCAACTATATAGCATAAAATGAATTTTAAAAAATAAAAGAAATTTAATGACAAAAAAGAAAGCTGGAGCCAGGCTAAGTTAACAAAACACAACTGCATGTTGTTGAGTTATATGTATGTGTATATATATACTTTGAATGGGTATGCACTGGGATCAAATTTAGATTCAAATTCAAGCATTCTAACAGCCAATGTTCACAGAGAAACATGATCTATTACTAGACTGAGAGTCTCTAATTGCTCCTCAGGTGCATATTAGTGACACTACCCTTAGTGAGAAGCTACTATGGAATCCAATAAACAGCATTACTGACACCTCCAACACCTTACAGTAAATGTAATAATGAGTTTCATACAGCTATTTCTTACAATCCTAATGTACACAGACTTATGACATTACGCTAAAGAGGAAGAGGATAATGTCTGCCTAACCACAATGACTGATACTGTAGTATAATGACAATAAAGTTAAGCAAGGAAAAGTCTACCAGAGTAAGCTTTAAATATATGTGAGGACAGGCTGAAGTAATTATTACTGATGTAATTTTAAATGGCAATTTTTAAATATCTTCAGAAATAGAAGACTAACTAGTACTAACTTCAGAAGAAACAGTAATCTATAAATTTAGGGGAGAAAAATGATAAGATCCAAATGAGAACATTCTGATATATATCCATTTGAAATATCTCTTTCATTTGTCCAATGCTTGCTGCATTTCTCGGTGCAGGTTGTCAGTGCATTTCTGGAATATTCCTGGACTCTGACTGCTCATATTTGTTCTGCCAATTTATTGGCAGATGCATGTTCTTCAAAATAAGAGATGAAATTGCTATTATCAACTAACACATGTAAATAATTTAAAAAATCATATGTACCAAAGACATATCTAAAACCAAGAAGAACTTTTAACTCTTTATCCTTGAATTTACTTGTGGTTTTCTAAATGGTGAGTATATAGCTATTTCTTCACTCATCAATTTTAGACATTAAGTTTTGGCCTCTCTCCACATAACTGTATATAAAGGGTAAGTGCATTTTATTTAACCCATATTCTATTTTCCTTTGTCATGACTCTACTGTATAAAAATTATTTGCTAATGAGCAAAATAGTACACAATTTCCTTCCTGTATAATTTTGCTTGTATAAGAATTGCTTCATTTTCTTATGGCTGGTTTTCTCTGAATTTATGATTATGTCTTTCCATGTTCTCTAACAGCTCAAGCTATAAAACACTCTTCAATATATAATTTCCCACAAAATCAAACAAGTTAGATAATTTATCAGTTTCACTTTTTTTTTCATGAAGATTTCACTCTTAGAGGACAATGTCTTCTGGACTATTTGTTTTACACACTTGCTAGACAGGTGCTATCCTGAGACTTGTGTTGACTGTTATTTGGAAATTCCTTTTGGTGCTTTCCTGATCTGAATTTCCTGTTTCCTGCACAGGTTCCATGTCTTTTTCTTTACTCCCTTATTTGATGGAACACATCTTTCAAAGCTTCCAGGGACATGGTACACGGGATGTAAATTTTCTTCTATAACTTCCATGTCCCTCATTTTAATGACTTGCATTTCCCTAATTTTTCTTTTTACAGTACACAAGTAAATTTCTATGTTTACCAAGACCAAACAAGAGACAACAAATCACCACAGTAAGGCCTTCCAATGGCATTGAAGGAGGGATGAGATGCCGTATTAAATGATTTGCTTTTTCAAACCAAATAAGCCATACAGACACCACAGTCTACTCCAAGATGACAGTGGCCCTGTTTGAAATTCTGAAATACTCTAGTAAATAGCACATCCATCTATACATAAATTAATGTACCTTAAATGACTGGAGACTTTTAAGGATTTTAGAAGTTTTTTTAAGTCTTGATTACAGTATTAGTTTTAATTTTAACAGAGTTAAGCAATAAAAGAAAAACGTCAATCTAGTTTTAGTCCTAGTCCAAATTATTAAACATTTTTAACTGGAAGATTTCTTTAGCCTCACGTTTGAATTGTCATGAATTCTTTTGGATAAAAATTTAATTCAACACATATAACAGCAAAAGGAATAGCTACAAACAATCTTATACATAGTTATGAAATATACAAGAGAAAAATGTTTGAAATTTCAGCATCACCTAGATTAAAAGTATTTTCATTCTTAATAAACAAAAAACAAACAAACAAAAAAACCCCCAAAATTCCTGACACAATATCTTACTTTTCTATTAACATTTGGCAAATTGCACGATTTCTCTGATTACCTAAATTATGAAAAATAGTACATCACTTATTAGGTAAAACAAAAACTACAGCTTCTAAATAAATTACCCACCTATATTCCACCGCCTATATTTTGCATCATCAAATTGTTGTCTCAAGACTAGGAAGTCTATAACATCAGGCATATCATGGTACCTAATTACAAACAGAAACAAACTGATTAGGTCACATACTTACAAATATCTAAAAGTTGTTCAAATTTATCTGAATCTTGAAAAATAATCTACAACACTAAGAAACTATTGCCTCTTTCAACAGTCCTTACTTCATGGTAAATGATCCACCGGTCAGTTTACCAGTATCAGGATCTAGAAAAGCAAGTTTAAGGCAGCAAAGGGTAGGCAATCCCACTTCATACTTTATGCCAACTATTTTCATCAGTTCTTGTTCCTGAGGAAGATATAGAAAGTAAGAAACCATCTTCACAAAATAAATCACAAAATAAACTGCTAAAAATAAAAAAATTACCATTTTAATATTTAATTTACTCTGAGTGTATGTGTAAAAATCCTGAGCTGTGTAATTAGGACTGGTGCATTTTATAGTATGCAAGTTATATTTCAACTTAAAAAAGAGGAAATAAAAGGAAAAAAAAAAAGAAAAAAGAAAAACTTTATTAAAGTAAGAATTTTCTAACACAGTTCCAAAGACCGGTAAATAATTTTAAAGTATTGCTGATAAACCTAGAGATACTTTCAAATTTACTAAGATGAAGTTTGCCTTGGATGTTAATGTTGTCCAATTCTCACCATAATTACATTTTATTCTCAACTTATAAACTACTGGAATATATAAATTCAATCTTATGTTTCTTTAAAAATTAAACATCATTTACTCCCCTGGATTGTTTCAATTAAAAAAGGTATCTTCATGATACAGTTTCTTATAGTGAAAACAGTAACATTCAATACAATTTTCTCTATAATCTCATTTTTTTGAGCTATTAAATTATAAACATCATACCCGTAGTTCCATTTTATGCCACGGCTGTTTTTTGGGATTAATACTATAAATTTTATTTTTCCGGGCCATTTCAACATATGCTTCATGTCCTTGTCGGAAATAATAAACCTAAAAAGTAAATAAAGTCACAATTTTAAAACTTGAATGTATTTCCTTTAACCCAAGATGCACGGTATCAGCTAAAAGTGCAGAGAGAATTTAATGTCCTTTAAACTAAAAGAAATCCTAATAATTTGATTTTTTTTTCCTTCTTTTCCTCAAGCTGTCCTACTGTCACTTAATCATAACCAAAGCGTTCTAAGTAACATTAAGAGGTTAGGATAAGCAATTATTTTTTTGGCATTTTGGTTTCACCATTTTATTTTTGCATTCAAAATAAGTAATTTATGTTGCATAATAAAGTAAGTTGTAACTAGCAGTCACGTTTATTGTTCACCTACTTTTGTAGCGAGCAGTTTGTACAAATGCAGAAAACTTTAAAATGAAAAATATATTTTCACATGTATTTTATCCTTATAAAGAGAGCAAGGCATATATATATTTATCCTCATTTATGGAGGTCAAATTTATGTGACTCCTGACTACCACCCTGTAGAACTGGTACGTGAATACAGCAATCTGACACCAAGTGTTCTTCTCACAACTAAAATATAGTTGAGCTTGTTAAAAAATGCTACGGAAGTTTCAAAAAATGCTATTAAGTTTTTAGCAATATTTTGGGATACCCATTAGCCTACACACATTCATTCTATTCATTATATCATTATTGCTCCAGCTGCCTGGAACTTTAGAGTTACTTACTCCTGCATTAGAAAGTTTTTGTTTTCCTTTTCTGTTTTTAACTGTCAACAGCCACCTGCCACTTTCTACTGCTAATTAGGGTGCTTTGCTAAAGAAGCCTCTATTTTAATTCCTAACTTATTACTGTGAGTCTACTGAACACCAAATAACCCTGCCTCTTAACATTTATGCATAAAACAAGGAGACATGAACTCCTGAGTGGAAAAGTTTGGTCTAATATCTTATATTTTCATTTCAAATTCATAAGAACATAGTCCAAAATGATGGCCAACCATATTTTCTTAAAAATGAAATATTTTGAAGATAACAGATTTTTTAAAGATCTAAGAAACATATTATCAACATCATAATTATTTAAATAAAATATTTTTATGAAATAAAATTAAATAAAAATACAATACTGAACTTTGTTTTTCCTTTACCATATAAATATGTTTTAATTTAGGAAAGAGAAAACTGACCATAAAATCTTATTAAAAAATACACACTAGTTCTTAAAATGCCAATAAAACCTCTATTCTCTTACAATTTAATTTGCTATTGCAATTTTTACAGTAGCCTCAAAAAAAGATTATCATTAAAGCTTTCCTCCCAATTTTCCTTTTTCCATACATAGCCACAAATATGTAAAATGAGGTACTTTATAAAATTGCTGCAATTTTCTAGAGTTCTGGTTCAAGAGCTATAAAAAGTATTTAAAGTTACTTGAATGAAACGAAAGATATTTTTTGAAAGTTAAAAAATACCTCATCACCCATCTGTGGCACAAATGGACATCTTCGGGGAAGAGTATCTGTAATCCACGTTGAAGGTAACCATTCTTCTAATGTCAAACCATTTTCTGTGAGTTCTCCCACAGCCAATCTCTAAGAGTATAAAACAATATAAAGTAGTATGATCATCAAAGCATTCATCTATCAATCTGTCCTTTAAAACAACTACAAAGGTAGTTTAAAAAATAAAAGGGGAAAGGGATCATTGTACAAAAATGTATACTTTAAGTGTTAAAAACTTTATTCTGGGAAGATGGCAGCAGTGGCTGTATAGGTACGTTTAATCTCTCCAAATCACTCCATAAAAAAAGAACTAGATAAACCAAAGCTCTACAGACAATATTCAAAACAAAACTAGGTGACAAGATATTCCCATAAACACCCAAGTATAAGCTCTGTGTACTCGCCCTTCCTCTCAAAATTCTATCAGTTTCATAAACATTCCATGTAACAAACCAAAGCATATTCGAGATTTTATTTTAAAAAATTCTAGTCACAGCATGTTAGTAAGAACTAGGTAAGATATTCTCATGTGGGCTGAGCAGTGCCATGATACACAAGGCTAACTGTTTCCATGGGCTGAACGTTATACTATCATATAGCCTGAAGATATTCCCTACTCCTTCTAAAGCAGCCATTTCACAGGTAAGTTTCTTAAAAAAAAAAAAAACACCTTTTTTTTTCCCAGACCTTTTCCCCCTAAACAGAACGCTGTCAAGCCAGGTCTCTTACTTCTTAACTTTCGTGAATAGACCTTGAGAAAAAGTTTAAATCTTCTGGTCACCTACAAGTGGCCAACATAGTCTGGATATTGTTACTTTAGACTTTGGAAAAATGGATTTCCTAAGAGCTGAAACCTAACATATATAGGTAGAGGAACTTCACGCAGCTGATTAAAAATGTTTTGGTTCAGTGTTTGTAAACTAAGACTTCTAAATTTTATTCTCTTGTATTTGTTAAAAAAAAATAGGTAGTTATGAGGTAGTCATCACTGTGAGTTAATGAAAGTTCATGAAAAGAAACAAGGTCACAACGGGTATGGAGAACACTACTTGCAGCAGGTACGTTATAGTTGTTAATATTCATTTTCTTATTCTTCCTATTAACCACCTTTGTATTTCTCAGTTAAACACATCTGGACCACTGGAGAGTAAGAGAGGGGTAAAAACTTTGAGATGGATCCACTGCAGAATTTTAGGCAGATAGGATCTGACATTTTAAAAGGATCACTCTGGATGCATCAGAGCAAGCATCTGCAAATTATGACCCATGGTCCAAGTCCACTATATGCTTTTATAAGTCAAATTTTATTGGAACAAAGCCATACCCATTTGTTTATGTATTGTCTATGGCTGCTTTTAGGCTGTAATTGGGATTTTGTTCACACAGTTTGTTGGCCCTCTACAAAAAAAGTTTGTTGATCCCTGCTTTAGAAAACAGATGAGGATGAGGGTAGAAGCAGGAGAGATGGAAGGCTACTGCAGTAAAACAAGTAAGAATTCATGGTAGATCACACTAGCATGATAGCAAAAGTGGTAAAAACAGTCAAATGTTGAATGTATTTAAAAAACAGAGCCATGATAACTCCCTGATGGACTGAATGTGGAATGAAAGAAAAAGAGGAATTACGGATAATACTAGGGTTTTGGGGTACACAAGTAGAGCTGTCGCTGCTGAGATGAGGAGGGCTTAAGAAATCAACATGATAATCATTACGATAATTCCTCAACAATTCTTGGGGAACCTAGAAGTTTTGGTTGAAGTAGGTTTCTGTCAGTTACTACCTACAACCATTCAGGAGATAAAATGCATTGATATTTCTCTAAATTTTCAGCCTCATGAATTGAAATTTCTTTAATTTTGGAGATATATGTAATTGATTTATTTCCTTTCTATCCAAGGAAATTCTTCTAGGCCCACTTAAAATCTTATTTCTTTTGGAAGGCTTATGTGAAACTCTAAGATAAGGTGTCCTTGTTTGGTTTCTGAGTTATTATCTATAAAATTACTTTGCCAATTAAACATATTATATCATGTGATATTTCTTCTATTTTTTCGCAGGGGGGATTCAAACAACTTGTTAGTCACACACTGTTTCTGGAGTAAGTACTATGTCTTACACTTCTTTTTATCCACTGTACTGCTTTATAAATTGCAGGCATTAGATAAAAATTCATTGCTCTGATTTCCAGAGCTCCTAACAGCATAAGGGATGTATGTCAGATACTATCTGAGATAACTTTACTGCATCTCTGGAGAATTCTATTTTTTAATAAGTATTTTCTATATTTGCCTAACTGGATTTGTTTCATTTTGTTTTGTTTTTGCTTAATTCAAACAATTAATCTTACGGAAAATATCTTCATTTTTTTCCACAGTGCAATAAATATCAACTAATTAATGATGTCTCAGTTTTCAGCTCTACAGCTCTATGCATAAGAAGGGAAATATTGTGCTTCCTTGAGATTAAACCACTAAGGAATAAGAACAATCCTATCTACTGTTAGATTCACTGGCAGGCTAAACAACAAGCCATGCGAACAAAATTCCAATTACAGTAGCCTGTAATATCCTAATCTTATGCTATTTAAAATCTGTCCCACATAAATTTAGTGGCAGACAGATCCTGGGGTAATACTTTAAGCAAAACAGTGAAATTAAAATATGCCGAACAGTAACAGGGGATCCAAACAATGTATGAAGGAGCCTGAGGTATTAGTTTATGGATAATTATCAAATAAAAGGGGACCAGGTGAAGTAAACTGTACTCTTGGGACAAAAGAATTATGGGACATAACACTGCAAACTTCAAAAGTCCATCAAAATTGTCTCGAGATAAAAAAAAAATGTTTACCTCATTAGCCAGACACATGGCTGAATCGGTTTTATCTGTCTACTATGTAAAATAATAGGTCAGCCTACATTTATCATCACTGACAAGGAAGAAGAGAAATATTGTGGCTAATGTGTGGTGTTCTCTTTGGTAAATATCCCCCAGACAAAAGCAAAGGAGGTGACAAGAAGGATAGTAGGCTGTGGAATCCAAATTAAAGTAATCCATAATTACAAAGCTGAAACAAAGAAGCACTCAACTGATGCAGATAAAATAAACACTTAAGACAGATGTAGTCTTAAAATTTTACAAAGCTCTCTAAGGATAAAGACCCTACATAAATACCCTAGTATTTAATTCTACAAATAACAACTTCTATTTAATTCTAAAAATGGCAGAGGTTTTAAAAAAATCTTCCATTTGTTTAACCAAATGTGCTCCCAACTTACAGTCTTCTGAGGAATACAATAGGTGTTATTTCACTTACTTTAGAGCAAAAGTTAAACAGTTCTTGTTTTTAAAGAATTCCGACTCCATAACAGCTAACAGGTCTTATTCCCATAACATTTATCTCCCGATTTCTCTGATCTGTCTCGAATTACTCAGAGACTAAAGATGTAATAAGCCAATACTACTGACCTAAGGAGTTGTGATTGCTCACAGATTCTATAAATTAATGAAGGTGTTACCACAGTACTATTGTCAGCAATAACAGTTAATAAGGATGGTTGAAAGCTAAAGGCAACTAAAAGACTAATTAACTGTATGTTCTGTAGCTTTTTTTTTTTTACATAAACAAATCTCACTGGAGTCTCAAGAAAAATCTCATGTTATAAGATTAAATGCTCAATATTTACAGTATGATAATTCTACAAGTAAATACTCTCCCATGCTAAACATTTAAAAACTTGAGGAAACTAAATAGATTTTAATATATTTTATTTTACTACTGAGCACCTCTGAGTTTTCTCTATTACTGCTTGCTGGTACACCTGAACAATGTTTATGTTCATCAACTGCACTTTTAAAATGTGTGCTCTGCTTTCACAGAAAACATTTATATATATATATGAATACATAAGCCAACCTTCTGTTTTCTTTCTTTGGGCTTCTTTTTCTTTGGTGATACTGGTCCATCTTTTTCTTCATTTACTTTTTTTCTTTCCTTTTTAATCTGTTTTTGCTTCTGTTTTTCAGATTCTTCTTCTTCATCTGAACTGCTTTCTGCTTTCTTGGTTTTATGCTTAGGAATTTTCTTTGGTGGCTGCAGATTAATTCCTGCATCTGCTGTCCAGTCAGAATAATCACTGGAGTAGTCACTAGAAGGAAAGAAGGGATTTAAAAAATACACAGATAAGATCTACTATAAGACTTTGTTGTACAAAAAATATAAAGAAAGATCGTAATAAAAAGTAATGACAGAACAGTACATACTAAATGAAGTAAAAATATTTCCTAACTTTCAACTCATCCTCTTCTAAATAGTTTCTTAAAAGTCTGTAGGCTTGGGGCTTCCTAGGCAGCACAGTGATTAAGAATCCGCCTGCCAATGCAGGGGACACAGGTTCAATCCCTGCTCCAGGAAGATCCCACATGCCGCGGAGCAACTAAGCCTGTGCGCCACAACTATTGAGCCCATGTGCTGCAACTACTGAAGCCCATGCGCCTAGAGCCCGTGCTCCACAACAAGAGAAGCCACGGCAATGAGGAGCCTGCGCACTACAAAGAAGAGCAGCCCCCACCCACAGCAACTAAAAGAAAGCCCACGCACAGCAAAAAAGACCCAGCACAGCCAATAAAATAAATAAATAAATAAATAAACAAGTAAATTTATTAAAAAAAAGTCTGTAGGCTTAACTTATTTAAATATCCCCCAAAATTTTTAAGATAAATAAGGTCGCAGTCCTAATTAAACAATGAATTTAAGTACCTTCTATGATTTTAACAAAAATAAGGATTTCTGAGTGCTGGATGTGTTCAAAATATTGTGGGGTGTACAAAAATAAGGAGCAGAGGGTCACTTTCCTCAATTCTAGCATCAGCAGAATAATAGCCCTAGACAGCACAGGAGGTATCAACACTGAGGAAGAAACACAGGGATTCCTTTTTTGAGGGAAGTTGGGCGCTCTTGACACAGGAACTCCCACGGTAGAGCACTGGTGCCTTCATGGTAACTAGATATCAAATTGGCAGAGCCAGAAGTATTCCTACCCAGTGGGAAGACTGTGCTTGCAAACTTTAGTTAGCGTCTACATATGCCCTAGGTGTATCTTATGCTTCAGAGCATAATAAGATTCAGAAAAATACAGGCCTTAGTGTTTTATGTATCTCTATCAATCACGTTTGTCATTAGTTGTATTTCACTGGAAACTCATACTTTCTTTTCAGTTTACTTTCAACAGACCTAAGTTTTACTAAACTGATGTTGCAAAATAAAGAATCCAATTATGTTATCTTCTGTTTTAATTTCAGTACATGAGAATATTTAATTACTTGATTTTATAGTTTTATAAATATAATTGCCTTAATGGAATCTAAATTATACTATGTTAAAATCAATAATCAGGTTGCCTAAATTTACTGATACATATTCTTACTCCTCTAAAAACATTGCTGATAACACTGAAGGCATATTTTTCTGAAGTTTTATTCTACTATCTCATCCCTCTGGCCCAAGTGTCCATTATGGGCAATTTATCTGTTCTCTCTCTAAAGAATAATCAACACAGATAAAAATCAAATAATTGAGGCGTTTTCTAGTATGATTTTATGACTTCATTTTAAAACTTAAAATGATTTTCAAGAACTTAAATAAAAAATATTTTCAGACACTATTCTGGATATATGGGAATACATCTGCAGGACAAACAGCTCTCCAATAGGCTATCCTCAACTTCGGAGCATTTGTTTACACTAGCCCTAGCCATGGTCACTGTAAATGGCACTTGCCAAATACTCACTATTGCTACTCTCTGGAGCACTCAGCACTTACAGAAAATCTGCTGCTGCCAGCACAGACTACAAACCCCCGAGACCCATGTACTTTATAACAATTTCCCCAACTGCTGAGGCCAACACTGCGTTTTTCAAAACAAGAATCTCTATGTTGTCTCCTGGTTTGAGATATAGGCATACCTTGTCTTACTGTGCTCCACAGACACTGTGTTTTTTTGCAAATTGAAGGTTTGTGGCAACTCTGCATCAAGCAAGTCTATTGGTGCCACTTTCCCAATAGTATTGTTTTTAAATTAATGCTGTTTTAAAATATTTATTTTTTTAGACATAATTCTGTTGCACACCTAACAGACTATAGTATAGTGTAAATGTAACTTTTATACGCACTGGGAAAACAAAAATTCATGTGACTTGCTTTACTGCAAATATTCTCTTTATTGTGGTGGTCTGGAATCAAACCTGAGATATCTCCAATGTATGCCTATACTCTATTTCTACTGCTGAGCCAAAATAGAGTTTTTCTTCTATTGTCTTGTTTCAAATACAGAAAACTACCAGACATAACAATGAACACTTGTGTATCATTACTGGGAGCAACTACTGTGGAAATAGGAAAGTCCATGATACAAGAGGTGAAGAATTCTTTTAATATAGCTTCTTGGTTTCTTTGGCAATTTTAAGAGCTAGTGCTGCCAGGGAATAACTACCAGGGGCTAAACATAATTACCATTCCCAAAGGCTCTACTCCTTCTTGCTACTAAGACCTCACAAGGCCCAACACCATCAAAGCCCTGTAACAATGTGAATCACCAGTGTAAGGAGCTGAAGGAATCTGCGCTTACGTGATCACATGGAGTGGGAACAACAGGAAAAAGGGAAAGTTTATTTCCATTGCTGGAAGAAAATTTTATTAGCATTCAACAAATTCCACTATAAAAGATAGTTACTTCTACAAAATCTCATTACTTTCATAATTTAATGCCTAAATATTTCTCAAAACCAGTAATGAAACTAGCTTGTGCTTCAGTATTACAAATATAATAGCATTCAGAAGATAAAATATTAACTAAGAAAAAGTTAAAAGCATCATTTTGTAGATCTAGTACAATATTTAAAAAATTTTTTTCTACTAGAGAAAACATGTCACAAAGGAAATCTAAATTTTGGACAACTAAAAAAAAAAATCTCTGAAGAAGGACCAATTTTAAACCCAAATGGACTCTGAAATATGTTTCTGATAGAAAAGAATCTTCAACTTTCCAAAGAATTTACACTATACTTGGAAGAATAAAAATTTATTAAATTACCTAGAACTGCCATCACTGTGCCATGCTCTCTCTTCCTCTTCGGATGTTCCACCACTGACAGCAACAACTTCACCTTCCTAAGAGATAGTGAACGCATATTTTATTGTATAGTTTTACAGAATAACAGTCTATGATTATAGAAAATATTAGTGATACCTAATAGTATGAATCGTATTAGGATATTCATATTAAAACCTGATTTAAATTAGTTGTAAAACACAGGTCTCATATTTTTATACAAAATTAGTAGTAAATGTATCTAAATATTAAGTGTATCCAAACATAAAATACTTCCTAATACTGGATTCGGAGCAATCTCTTGGATGATTAACATTTTTTTCAAACAGTCTCTTAACACGTCTTCTAGATTGGGAGACAACAAATTAATATTTGAACTCAACTTTACTTTTTGGCCATTTTTAAAATTTAAGTTTTCTTTTTCTATAGATGCATCAAGAAACTTAAATTTAGGAACTTTTATGTTTTATTTATTGTTATTATTAAAATAGCTTTATCATATAAAAAAAGGATATTCCAACTCAGGTATTATTTTATACAAATGGTAGAGGATTAAAAACTACCCAAACACTCTGATTTCTCTTTAGTACATATTCACTGGTCAACACAGGAAACTACCTGTGAAGCCATCTTCTTTATAAAAATTGGTTTTTTTGGTCACAAAATCTTGCTCCAATAGAAACAGCACCTCACATTAATTAAGCTTTTACTATATGTCAGAAACTGTTCTAAGCACTTTGTATACATCACCCCATTTGATCTCGACAAAACAGTGCTGGTAGTAGGAAACGGTTATTTAAACGAAAGAACTAAAGTTTAAACAGGCTGAGAAATTTATGCAAGGCAGCACAATTAATAAGCAACAAAGCCTATTTTGAACTCAGGTAATTTTACTTCAAAGCTTAGACCCACTCTACACAAGAATGGTTCAGTATTATTAATTGTTGGGCACTTTCAGATTATTTTTCACGAGGATAATGAAATGTATTCTTTTACTGATTAAATATTACATTTTTTGCAGAAAAATATTCCCATTTTGATGTCTTAAAATTGAAGACTGTATTACATAACTATTCTACAGAGCTTTGAAAACTAAGCAAATGTGAAAAGATCAAAATCCAATAGTAAATTTTAGTTAGCAAATTTAATCTTTGCTCAATATAACTGAAAAAAAAATCTAAACAAATGATCTAATTATTCCCACCCTTAACATATTACTTCTTTAAAGAGAGTACAGAACCATACTTCTATATTCTAAATACAAAACAAAAAGGTACTATACAGAAGTACAAATTACTTGAACCAAAAATCCCAAGATTCCTTCATTTTTAATATATTGTGCTAATATTGAGATATTCTGTCCTCACTGTACTCCTCTACAAACTCAAGGCATAAACAAATTAGTTCTGAAGACAAATGAAAGAATCAGTAAAATTTTCTTACATAACAGATGTACCTGGAAATACATTTTGAGCTGAATCATATTTTAAAAATTTTACAGAAATTTAATATTTCAAAGAATACTACTACAAGTCTTTCAAAAATAAAGAAATGTTTTATGTTTTGTGGTATATCTAAATTGTTATGTGTCAAGTTTATATAACGAGTATATTTTAATCTTTTTTGCCAGATTGAACATATCATTTTGTTCTGGCCATACTAGGACCTAAAAACACTGGAGGCTAACTTTTAAATTATGGTTAGAATACTCTCAGTTTAATACTGCCCTGTCCCTAGAGAATATATGTAGAGAATCCCCATACATATTTAACACTGCAAAACATAACATGACTTCAAAAATGTATAATTGTCAACATCTCAGATCACAGCGTCTCTTACTTAACTGTGAGTGAAGGGGTAATAGGGAGAGTGGGACAAAGGAAGAAAGACAGTTGCAAGCGCTAAATAAGATTGACCTGTGACTGCAAATTGATTGCCTTTGCTGAAAGAATATATAATTTAGTAGGGACAACATTTATGGAAATAATTATACATAAGGATTATTTAAGAAATTTACATTGAGAAAACTATAAACTGGCATAGAGATTAAACACTAACTAAAATTGCCAAATGTCTATTGATTACTTATAGTTACAGACTAGAGCTTCATGGTTCCATTTAAAAAGCTTGGCTTTGGAGTAAAAGGAACCTGGGTTTAATCCCTGCTCTACCAGGGATTTAATAGTTAAGTAAATGTGTAATCTAAACATCTTTGAACTTCAGAGCCCTCATAATGGGAATAATTCATATGCATTTGTTTTGTGGACTGGAGGTTATGAATATCTGTGCCATGCCCAGAACACATACTACGGTCTTCAGCTATCACTCTCATTTTAAGACCTAGACATACCATGTTTCAGCCACATCTATAAATATATCAATGAATGCAAAGAATAAAAGTTATATTAAAAAATAAGTAAAAACGAAAACAGAAACTTATGAATGTGCTAAGCTCTCACATCTGAAGAACTAGTGCCATTTTCTATCTCTTCTGAAGGTCTAGGAGTCTCTTCCAATGCAGACCTCGTACGATAATTATGTTGATTTGCTTGCTGCTTTTTGGATTCTCCAAGATC
The DNA here is from genome assembly GCF_030028045.1 of Hippopotamus amphibius kiboko. Classification (NCBI taxonomy): domain Eukaryota; kingdom Metazoa; phylum Chordata; class Mammalia; order Artiodactyla; family Hippopotamidae; genus Hippopotamus; species Hippopotamus amphibius. Next base: position 67,263,713 of record NC_080191.1, read on the forward strand.
CAGGAAATGTTCATGAGCATGATTCTGGCAAAAAGTAAACTAAATTTACTTACAGTATGCTTAAAGAACGCTTTTTACTTTAAAAATTGTATTTTTTAATTATAAAAAAAATTCATATTTAAGACATCACATAAGGAGACTACTAGATTATAGTCCCAGATCAAATATTTTAACATTAAGTTAAAACACAGGTTTGTGATATGCTGAAATTCACTTGTTGATTGATAGGTTATAAAAAACTTTTTTTTTCTGATTAAGGATTCATAATAACAAACTAAGCCTAACACTGAACCCTCCTGTACCCACACCAAACCTATAGAACAGATATAAGAAAGAGGACCACAGACAGTGACACATACGTAACAGGCAGAGGCAAACTAGAACACAAAATGGTGATCACAAAGCTAACCAATCACTATGAGGCTTGGATATCAGGTGACTGGCTTTCTCTCTTCTGCTGCAGGCAAATGCGAGAAAAAGTCTTCTGCAGCAGGTGAGAAAACAACTAAGAATTATCAAAATAACTGAAAGTCCAACACGGTTACAGAGAAAAACCTCAACAAACACAAGAATTTACACCTGGAATAAAGCCCCAACCTGCAAATATAAAAAATAAAGGAAAAAAATACTAAAAATTACCTTTAAAAAAGGAGATTGACATCAGACTTACCCATACAATATATCCTGCAATAAATCATACCGTAAGAAAAAGAAGCACTACCTTTAAAGTGTTGACAGAAAATAACTTGGAGCCTATTATTTATATCCTCACTCCTTTGAACCTGTAATTACATCCTCACTTTTTTTTTCTCTTCTCATTAACTTTGCTTTCATGGATCTCAAAATTCTGTGACAGATTCCTGGTTAAGTTGTTTCCATTAAAAAGTACTGATTTAAAAAACTAATAATTTAAAACTGCCAAATACAGAAAAACAAATGGTCCACAGAACATTTCTTCTTTCCAAAAATGATGCATTTTTTTCTTTTTCCTTTGGCTGCGTTGGCTCTTTGTTGCTGCATGTGGGCTTTCTCTAGTTGTGGCGAGTGGGGGCTTCTCAGTGCGATGGGTTCTCTTGTGGAGCATGGGCTCTAGGCATGCAGGCTTCAGT